>NW_015386158.1:8979-17874 GCF_001527695.2 Protobothrops mucrosquamatus | reverse complement strand
CATCAAAACTAGCTCCGTGGTAATCTAAGTCTATCATTCTATCTTTCTATCATCTATCTATCTATCTATCTATCTATCTATCTATCTATCTATCTATCTATCTATCTATCTATCTATCTATCTATCTATCTATCTATCTATCTATCTATCTATCTATCTATCTATCATCTGTCTCTGAAGAATTCAAATGATATGTTTTTTGCAACATAGTATAGTTGTTTGTGACCTACTTCTCATTAGTATAATGGATTATTGAATGCATGTTTTTTTACATAAAGGACAGAAAATTGTGCATTAGTTATTGTGCTTAACAAAGTTTTCAAACATTTACTTGAGAGAAGATATATGGCTGCTGGCCAGCCTGTATAGAATTGTTCTGCATCTTTAGCAGAAAAATAAACATGATTAAAATTCTGTGTAACATATAAAATCCAGACCACTGTATGGTATGACCTAGGCTCTTAAATAATTTCCTGATTTTTTTTCTAAAATTATTCAACTTATTTTGGATAGATAGTACTGCTGAGCAAGCAAATACTAATGACAGCAATAACATTACATTACTAAAATTGTTCATTTAATATATTCCCATCTACCTTCAAAGATGGCTATTTAAGTAGAAACATTAGCACTGATGTACAAATTCTGAAAATAGGTTTGGACTATAACATCTTAGACAGTATCAAACATACCAAAGGAAGTTTAACAATATCCCAAAATATTACATTTGAAAATATTTTAAAAGGGAGAGCTGAGCATAATACTAATCATAGAATTTTATTTGTGAACAGGACTGAATGCAAAATATTAAGGTAATAAATTAATTGTCTTTAATCAGATAGTAGATTATTATAAGAACATTTGATCTAGGAGTACAAAATATCCATTATTGTAGATTTAAATAAATATGGTGTTAAAAACAAGAAAGGGGGGGGGCTTTATTATGATTTCTGAGGAGAAATTTTGATGTAATCTATGACTTCTTGGGATGCTCTATCTGGGACCATAGGACTGCATCATTATGGGTTTTAAAGATAAGAATGACTATTGGGCATTAAGCCTAGAATGAAATGGGTTAAAATACATTTTTATATTTTAACCATCCTGACTTAGGTATGTAAATGAAGACTCAATCATCCAGGCCAAAAATATCTAAAAAGGTGAAATCATGGCAACTGGACCAAAGTTTGATCTAGTTGCCATGATTTAACCTTTTTAGATATCCTGACTTGGGTAATACATTTTTTTCTTTCCTATTCTCCTTTCTTGTGTTTTACATCCTTTATTGGAAGTCTTGAAAGCAGGTTCTAGCAAAACCTAGTGCAATTTTAATAATTTCCTCTAGGAGCCTTTTATTAGTTGAAAAGTAGATAAAAGCAAACTAAATACTAGTAATATAATAATAGAACTAAGTGGCTCTATTTTCAAGTTTTCCCTGTGTTCCCATGAAAACAGTCACTGTCCTCTAGTCAATCTTGTCTTCTAGACTATAAACCTCATAGATAAATGAATGAGCAGGCAGCCAAAAGCAACTTCAAAAAATTTCATTTCAATCTTATAAGATGTTAACTCTTTATGTTTTAACTGTTTACTATAGGAGACAGATGTAATTGAGGAGGTAGAAATGATGGTGGAGAGCCTCCTGGATGTACTATTACAAACTCTTCTGACTATTATGAGTAAATCACAATCTCAGGAGGCGGTAAGAGGGCAGCGTTGTCCACAATGCACAGCTGAAATCACTGTTAGTAACTAACCATCAAATTCTATTTCCTGCTTATCTAGCCTGCTCCCTTTCCCTATCCTCTCATCTCTAGTTTACTGCATTTTTCATTCATTCTTTGTTCATTCATTCATTTCTTTGTGCTACAAAACTAAAAATAACTGTCCTGAACTCTCAGGGTGAAGCTAAGAACTGTAGCCATGCTGCTGTTCGTTTATTTAGCCTATTATTCTGGATTATATTTTTAATTATTTCTAAGGCATTTGCTCCAATAATTAGCGGGTGCTTAAGTAAAAAATTAAATGACTGGAATTTTACGCCATATTATTGTTATGAGGTTGGATAGTGTGTTGTGTGAACTTAGCCTCAACTGAAATGAGAAAGGTAGAAAACAATGCTGTATTGCATGCTATGATAAATAGAAAAAACTCAAAGCCCTATTTATAGGGATGAATGAATGAATTTTCACAGAAACAATATTTTCCATTGCAGAGAGGAAAAGCAAATTCTCATCCTTTAAGCCTCTAATTATTCTGTATTCCATTTTTAATTTGATTTGGTGGCTATTTGTCAGCCCCCATGGGTAAACTAGTGTAGAGATGGGGGTCAGGTAGAGGTCGTGAGCAGCAAACTGCCCCTCCAAAGCCTGCGTGCCTCTTCTCTCTACATGATCTCATCCATTCACATTGCCATGGCAATGTGGGAAACTACCCCAGGCTGGTACATGATATCACCTGGTTCACATGATATCAGCTAGGTTACATCAACAGGAGGTGGTAGAAAACTGCTCCCTGTCTGGGGCCTCCTAGCTAGTATATTCTTAAGGATTGGCAAGGGGTTTCACCAATAGAAATGCTGTTACTATGCTGATGCCATCTTACTTTATGCTATTTGGAATACCTGTATAAAAGGAATAAACACTGTGAAGGCAGTCAGGCATATTTGCACCCTGCAATGACTGAGCACTGATTCCTTCAAACTAGACAGTTTACTATGTGGGCTAAATCTACTTTATTGTAAGACTATATTAACAAAATCTTGCAAGTACAAACTGCCCACTGCCACTTTTACCTGCTTGCTCATTAGGCAGGTCCTTTCTAGGATTCTTTCTCTGACCGAGAAAGGGGATTCCTACGTCTTTTGTCTGATTGTTTCCTAGGCAGCCTCTCTTATCATCTTTCCCCAAGATATTCCCACATACCATTACACATCTCTCTATATAAACACTTTCTACATAGTATGAATTTATTTAAAAAGTACAGACATGAGAAGAAGAATGAAGAAAATTTTATAGCGTTTCATTTCATAAACATTGCTCCATTTTCAGTCCCTACAACTTTTTCCTATACCTCCAAGTTAATTTTTTATTTAGACTTGTGAATATGATTGTTCCACTAAAATAATTATTCTTTGAAATTAACAGGGGGAATATGTATCCTGTCTTTTGTCTCTACTTCGTCAGATGTCCGACACTCACTTTCAACATCTACTGGAAAATTTTCAGAGTAAAGATGAGCTAAAGGTAAGATTATAAATGTACTCTAGTTATATTTCCAATCTGTGTTTTTGTGCTGATGTACATCTTGTATCTCTGGAATGCTGAGAATGATCTTGATTATATAGAAGTCTGTTCTTTCTCTTTTGTCACAGATTCAAAGCCATTCCATATTATTTATTTTATCCTGCATATTTGATTGGGAACTGAGCCTATTGCATTCAGTAGATATGTAAATTGCAGCTGACCCAGATGCATACTGAGGTTGCAAATCAATTAGCAGTTAAATGTTCCTGTGTCACCTGACATGTATAGCTTTTTAAAAAAAATAATTGAATCATTTAATAGAGTTGAATCTAATTATACTTACTGTGTTTAGGCTAGAATCTATTGGATACAATACTCATGCTTATGCTACTTTTGTGTTGATATTATTTCACTGATGCTTCATATTTTTGTTCTTTTGTTAATTGTAATTCTGCTATCAGTGAACTCCCCATAGAAAGGTAAACACCCAAAGAATGATTTAAAATATTTTAAAATAAAATATGTATTAAATATTTAATACTTTAAATTAACATATTTATTAAATGTGAAGTGATATATAAATAATATTTTTACAAGTTTTCAGTTTGATGTTGACTACGTAACTTAAAAGAATTGTCCTTGAATGTTTTAGTCTTGGCAGATTTCCTATATGAATAGTAATGTAAAGATAGATATAGAACCTTATAAGAGGAAAAACAATACAGACAGGAAGGTGGTAAAAAGTAGAGGCTATACTATTTAGAAGTTCCACCAGCTGATTCTTAAATTCCCACATGTTTTAATGCTAATTGGCAAGAAGCTGTGGCCAAGGTTTCATGTTACTCTCCCATACACTATATATCATAAGGATTCAGCATTTAGAAATTTGGAATTTGATATTATTAATATGCTGGTGACATTGAATTTTATGATACTATGAGTTTGAGGAGATCTAAGTGTACTCCTAGTCAATAATAGAAACAAATTCTAACCTAATCCAGATACAGCACATATGCCCATTGTTATTAAGATGACAGATCATAAGGCAGTTTGGATTTTATTTTTAAAAAATAAATTACGTTCCCTTTGAAAAAAATGGTTAGCAATCCGGAGGGGATTCCAAGGGGGTTCTATTATAAAATACTTTTTCTTATCTTTGACTAGTGTGCAGCAGCTATTCCCTGAAGATGATTCTGATAATCATTCTTCTTTATATCTTTTATTGATTTATTTTGAGTCAATTTTGGAAAGTTCCTAGAGTTTTCAAAAATAGTTTGCCATGGTCTTCTTAAATCTGTAAGCGATTTTTCATCCCATTTTGCAACTTACAACTTTTCTTTCCCTTGTTGAAGGTGCATATTTGCTTCAAAACACATAGCTAGTAATGTTTTAACATTGTTTTCTTGGTTTTTACTAGGAATTTCTTCTGAAGATTTTCTGTGTGTTTCGAAATCTGATGAAGATGAGTGTCTTTCCTCGAGATTGGATGGTGATGAGATTACTCACCAGCAAGTGAGTGCTGATGCATTTTAAAACAGTTGAATTTTACTAAAATCATGTACATTTTTACAACAAATGATGACTTTTTAAAAATACTTTCAGCTCACTAAATTTTTAAGCACAGAGATCATTTTAGATATGTTCCATTTTTATTCTTCATTGAAACATACTGAGAACTGATTTTTTTTTATAACCTTATTTAAAAAATTAAATAAAGAAATAAAAACTAATAATTAAAGTAGAAGAAAGAAAGAAGTAAACAATGAAAAAGAAAGCAAAACAAAAAGTTAAGGTTAAGGTAGATTTTAAAAATCATTTTATTAGACATGCTACATTGACAGTTTGGAATAAATATAAACTTATAATAGTGGCGAATATCTGTAGCTCGGGTGTAGGATGAGGGTGAAGGTTCGTTCTCTGAGCTTTAGGGTTGGCTTTTGAACATTTCATTACCAGATTATCTTCAGCTGTCTGTGTCGGTGTTCCACTTATAAGGACTTCAGATGTGGGAGTGTCAAGTGAGGATCTTGTGATGGGCCAGGTGTAAGTCATCAGAGAGAGGCTTGTGATGGGGAGGTACTTCAGGTAAAGGTCGTTAGAGGGTATGAATTAGTGGGCCAGGAGTGAGTCATCAGTGGGAGGCTGGTAATGGGTCTTGTGATGGGGAGATTATAGGTCAGGGTCATTGGAAGGTGAATTGCTGGGGGGGGAGAGGGGCTTGAGGGTTGGTAGTGTCTCTGGATGGTTGTTTGATTGATTTGGATTCTGAGGAGTTCATATGCTGGTTGTAGATCAAAATGTCTGTTGATGGAATTGCTTGTGGTGTGCCAGGCTTCAATGAACTCCCAAGCGTGGTGGGTGGTAGTGTGGCAGATGATTTTAGTGTTGCTCCAATTGAACTGGTGTTGTTTGGTGTCATTGGGATTAGGGATTTGGGATTGTGGAGTTTGGAGTTTGACTGCTTCATGGATCCTGGTTTTTAACTAACACTCCCATATCTGAAGCCCTTATATAAGTAGAACACTGACACAGATCTCCACTAAACACCGCTGAAAATGTTACCTAGTCTGGTAACGAAATGTTCGGAAACCAACCCATAAGCTCGGAGAACGAACCTTCACCCTCATATAAACTTACATTGTATCCAAAAATACTTTATGGCTGTTACTTGAAGAAGCACATTATAGAAGAGAAATGATAACTAAGCATAAATCATTAATTTATGGTGACATATTGGAATTCTTCTATAATGTCCAATACCATTCTGACATCTTTTAATTATCTTGTAGGAAAAAATCCACATTGGTTTCCATGAATAAATTCTTGTAGAATTATTTTCAATCTATGTGCTAAGATGGTTGTAAATATCATATAATCAGTGTTCAATAATATCAGACTATAGTTTTTTGTTGAAGTTAAATCTTGTCACTGTTTAGATATTAATACTATATATTAATACTATATATTAATACTCTTTCCAAGATTCTGGTACCTTATCTACCTGTAAGATAGAGTTCATCGTATTTTGGAGTGACTGCAAAAGTTCATCCTCAAAACATTTATAATGAGAACCTGGTAGACCAGGCCTGTCAAATTGCCGGCCCACAAGCTGGATGTGTCACACCGAAACCGCGCCAACCCCATTGCCGGCAATGGGGAGAAAGTCCCAACACATTGTGCGATGTCATGTGACGTCGCGAGTTTGACATGCCTGTGGTAGACCATCTAGTCCTGGTACTTTTCCTTGTTTAATCTTTTTTATAGCTTCAGAAACTTCCCTTATTGTTACAAGTCCATCCATAATCTATCTTTGATTCTCAGTAATTTTTTAAAAATAGTGAAAGCCAGCTGGTTGACTTGGGCCAGTCACTGTCTCTTAGCCCAACCCACTTAAGAGGATTATTTTTATGGGGAACATAGGAGGAGAAAAGTGTGATAGATATGTTCACACCTTGAGTTATTTATGAAAATAATAAAGGCGGGATATACATAAACAAATACATCTCATTCTTCGATAGAGTGACTAAACTAGTAGACCAGCAAAACTCAGTGGACATAGTATACTTGGTATACTTCAGTAAGGCATTTGACAAGGTAGACATCAATACCAGATGGATCTGTAACTGGCTAACAAACCGTACTCAGCGAGTAGTCCTCAATGGCACTACATCCACATGGAGAGAAGTAAGCAGTGGGGTACCACAAGGTTCCGTCTTAGGTCCAGTACTCTTCAATATCTTCATCAGTGACTTAGATGAGAGAATAGAAGGGGAACTCATCAAATTTGCAGATGACACCAAATTAGCAGAAGACAAACACAGGATCCAAAAAGATCTTGATCAACTTGAACAATGGGCCCTATCCAACAAAATGAATTTCAGTGTGGAGAAAAGCAAAGTCTTACATTTAGACAGGAAAAAATAAAGGCACAAATACAGATTGGGCGAGACCTGGCTCAAAAAGAAGTGACTGTGAGAGGGACCTTGGAGTTCTTGTGGACAATTTCTTGACTATGAGCCAGCAGTGTGCAGCAGCAATCAAAACAGCTAACAAAATCCTGGGTTGTATAAACAGAAGCATAGAACCAAGATCACGAGAAGTAATATTACCGTTTTATAAAGCCTTAGTAAGACCACAGCTAGAATACTGCAGCCAATTTTGGTCACCATATCACAAAAAAGATGAGGGGTTGGAAAAAATTCAAAGAGCAACTAAGATGTTCAGGGGCCTGGAAACTAAAACATACAAAGAATGGCTACGTGATTTGGGCCTAGCTAGTCTTGAGAAAAGAAGAAATAGGGGAGAAATGATAGCAGTGTTCCAGTACCTGAGGGGCTGCCACAAGACAGAGGGGGCCAGGTTGTTCACCAAAGCACCAGATGGAAGGACGAGAAACAATGGTTGGAAACTGACCAAAGAGAGAAGCAACCTGGAACTAAGGAGAAATTTCCTGACAGTGAGGACAATCAACCAGTGGAACAACTTACCCCCAGAAATCGTGGGCACTCCATCACTGGAGATTTTTAAGAAGAGACTGGACATCCACCTGTCTTTTACGATATAGCTTGAGCAGGGGGCTGGACTAGAAGACGTCCAAGTCGCTTCCAGCTCCTATTCTATTCTATTCTATTCTATTCTATTCTATTCTAAAATAATACTGATGAAATTTTTTGGGATAACCACATTGTTAATACAATATTCCTCTCTTGAAATTTGAAAATCATCTTTTTTTCTTTCTGTTTTCTTAATACAATAACCATTTTCCTAGTTTATTTGTAAACTCAAAGTTCTTTTGTTTAGCATAGTTCATCTTAATTTCTATTTCTCTTACTGTTAACATAGATAATTATTGGTTTGTTTAATTTGATATTTTTTGTTTAAGTTTAATTTGATGTGATTTTTATGGCAATATCTTTAATTTTTCCCTTTTTCTCTTTCTCATTCAAAATAACTTGCATTTTTACTTGAACCTTCCTTTTAACACTATTTTGTGTAAAATACTCTCTGATAAAAGATTTGCTTATATGACAGAACATTCTTAAATCAGTACCGCTTTTGGAAATTCTTTTTTAAAAAAATTCTATTAATTTCTTTATAGTATTTCACAACCTATTCTTTTTTTAGTGATATTTTGTTTATTCTTCATTTGGAAGAAAGTAGATTTTCCTTTAAAAATCAAACCCACAGCACCTAATTAACAGTTATCTTTTTTTTTAAAAAAAAAAAATTATCTGTTGTATTTTTAAGGCAGTCTTCTCTACAACCTCCATTTAGATTTCTTTGAAATTCCCTTTAAATTTTTCCCAAACTTCTTTGGCTTTTTGAGCAGAATTCATTTGGAATCTTTTCTGTTGAAAAGTAAAACTTAATATTTTCTAATATATCCCAGTGAAAATAAATCTTCTTCTGCATTAGTATTTCAGTCAAAAAAGGGTATTTCTTTTATGTAAAATTGCCCAGATGGTTCCGTCCCAGGCGACTGATGGACCCCGAGAGGTTCCTGACGGAGCTTGGGCCATATCCGGAGGATCTGGTCCACGACTCGGCGGAAAATCAGGCGGCGGCTTGGGAGACAACTGCCGCCGCAGCATTGGACCGAGTCGTGCCTTTGCGGCCTCTGACCCGACGTGGATCTCGACCATCTCCTTGG
>NW_015386158.1:0-7661 GCF_001527695.2 Protobothrops mucrosquamatus | reverse complement strand
TCAGGGTGCCGTCGGCCAAGCAATGTCGGCTGGTGACCCCCAGGGGGAGGGCCTTCTCTGTGGGTGCCCCCACCCTCTGGAACGAACTACCCCCCGAGATCCGGACGATTCCGGATCTCCTAACCTTCCGCCGCGCCCTCAAGACATGGCTTTTTCAACAAGCGGGACTGACCTAGGGTGAATTTTAAATAGGGATAATGTTTAATGATTTTAAATAGTCACAGCCACTAATATTTGGGTTTTAATTGGTTTTTAGAAGGGGTAATTCTGTATATTGTTTTAACATGCTGTGAGCCGCCCTGAGTCCCATGGGGAGAAGGGCGGCATATAAATTTTGTAAAATAAATAAATAAAATAAATAATAGGAATGCTTTTTAAGATAATTATATCTATACTATCAATCTTTAATTTTATATTAAAATGCTGTTGCAATACTTGATCTCTTGTCTTTTTCCTAACAAAATGGACTAAAACATCCCTTGGGATATTTCTTATACTTGCAAAAAAAGAGAATTTTTGTGATATACTTTGTCAATCTCATTCTTGGTTCCTCTTCCTAGTCCAAAAAAATCCCTGTCAGTCCCTGAACAACTTTTCTTTGAACATCTTCATCAACGATTTGGACGAGGGGATAGATAGGGAACTCATCAAATTTACAGACACCAAGCTGGCAGGAATAGCCAATACTCCAGAAGACAGGCTTAAGATACAGGAGGATCTGGATAGACTTGAACACTGGGCGCTATCTAACAAAATGAAATTCAATGGTGAAAAAAGCAAGGTTCTACATTTAGGCAAGAAAAACCAAATGTACAGGTATAGTATAGGGGGTACCTTGCTCAATAGTAGTAACTGCGAGAGGGACCTCGGAGTCCTAGTGGACAATCACTTAAATATGAGCCAGCAGTGTGCTGCAGCTGCCAAAAAAGCCAACACAGTGCTGGGCTGCATTAACAGAGGGATAGAATCAAGATCACGTGAAGTGTTAATACCACTTTACAATGCCTCGGTAAGGCCACACTTGGAATACTGCATCCAGTTTTGGTCACCACGATGTAAAAAAAGATGTACATCAATTGTGTCACATGTTTAAAGATGGACGAACTGACATGCACGATGAGGCAAGGAGTGGCCGCCCATCTGTAGTCAGCGATGAACTCATGCAGGAAATTGACAAAAAGGTCCATGAAGTCCATCGGTTCTGGATATCTGCAAGCATTGGGGCATGCTGACTTCCGGTGTGGTGTTGGTTCACGATAATGTTCACCTGCACACTGCTAGACGCACCCAAGAACTTTTGAAGCAGTTCCGTTGGGATGTTTTTGATCACCCCTCCCATAGCCCAGATTTGGCGCCGAGCAACTACCACCTCTTCAGGCACATGAAACAGTGGCTTGCATCGCACCGCTACAACAATGACAATGTGCTTCACGATGCTGTTACAGGTTGGCTTCATTCACAGACGGGAGATTTTTTTTGCAGAAGGAATTTCAAACCTTGTAAGACGTTACGACAAATGCCCCAGATTGAATGGTGATTATGTCGAAAAGTAATGTTGTAGTTTTCTAATGTGTATAGTAAAGGTTCTGTATCTGCAAGTGTCTGTCATTGATAACCGAATGGAAGTTTATTTCCGAATCGACCTCGTACTTTAAGTGTTTAAGTCTTCTTTTAGCTTTGTAATCCCAGAAAAAAATGCAAAAAACACAGAGCAATACTTATTAGTTGTGAAAGAAAATATCTTTTAAACTGATAACTAACATTATTTAGAAACGAAGTTGGCAGGTCCTAATTTCTATAAAGGCTGCATAACAGCCGCGAATGATCATAGGGTCTCTTGCCCCTGAATCACTCTACTCACAAACCCACTGCAAAACCTTCTATCTTTGATTTTACTCAGGAGGACCGATCATTCAGAGATCAAATAGGTCAATTTCATGCTTCCTCCTTCATCTAGAAGAGGATCTTTTGGTATCCAGCGCTGGCCACTAGATGTCAATCAAACTATGATGCTGTTTTTATATCTGAAAGATGATTAGACCACCATATTCTTCACCGGATATCAGAACTGGATGAGTGAATTGAGGATATAACCATACCATAGCTTTGACTTGCAATTAGTAGATTGGCTGGAGCAGAAAAGTGGAATTATAATTTGTGGATCCTTTTCTCTTGAATTTCTCATGCCTATAGCTACCAGAATGGGAAGAGTTACTTCTCAAGACAGAGAATGAGGGTGTCGTGGATGTATTTTCCATCTTGCTAACCAACATCCTCCATATCTGGGCTGTTTGAGACAGTTACCTATGTGGCAATACTTTGTTGTTATTAGAACAATCACAACCAGTTTATAAACATGAAAATAAATGTCTTGAACCACAGCAACAAAAACCCAGATTATCAACCTAGTATAATTCAATTCTTAATAGTAGCTATGAACAAACCATAGATGTGACAGAAATTATAATTTAGAAGTTCAGTGTGTTGTTAGGCTGTCTAAGACATGGAATAATTTTAATTGGATAGATTTTTCAATAATGTATTGGAATTGGAATCTATTTGTGTATTAGCTTTCCACAGGGCAAATTTTTAGATTGGAATGTTTGTGGTTACCTTCATGTTCATGATCCAATGGATTGGCAATTTTTTAAATTGTATATTAAGCACTATTTTGTGAATTAATATAAAAGAACATGATTTTCACTAAATTTAGATTGAAATATTCTGTATATTCTGTACAACAGTGCTATAATGTTGTTCCTTTCATTATTATAGTGTAATAGTTACAACAGTGCAGTATCTGTCTGCAGCACTACATAAGAATTTCACGGAAACAGATTTTGATTTTAAGGTATTTTAAAAATTTATTGATACTATTAAATTGTCAACATTGTATTTGTTTTGCTATTAAATGACAACTCGTAAAGCATTTGCACCAAAGTTTTCCAAGAGTATCCAGAACTTTAAAATAGAAAAAATAAAAGAATGCAGATGGTCCTCATTTAATGACCACTCGTTCAGTGATTATTCAAATGTATGACAGCACTGAATGAACATACGTATAATTGGTCTTTGTACTTACAGCCATCACAGTATCCACATTTGTCACATTCTTTGCCAGCTTCCTACAAGCAAAATTAGTGGAAAAGCTAGCAGGAGACTGCAGATCATGATTATGTAATGTCCTCATTTAATTACTCACAACAATTCACTTAACAATGCTTACCAGAAGTGCCAGAATTTTTGTTGCTAAGCAGCACAAGCAATTAATTATGTGTGTCTATTCAGAGAGACATTTTGGTGCAGTGGTTAAGGCACCAGGCTAGAAACCAAGAGATCATGTTGTAGTTTCGTCTTGGGCACAAAACTAGCTGGGTGACCTTGGGCTATTCACTTTCTCTTAGCCCTAGGAAATAGGCAATGGCAAGACCCCTTCTGAAAAACCTTACCAAGAAAACATGTCTAGGCAATCTCAGCGAATGGGGACAAAATTGAAAGGAAGGGAAAAAATTCAGAGGTAAATCTCAGTGAGTTTAGTGAACCAACTCCCAGGTAATGGTGTAAAAAATTGCAATACAAGTTTTTTTAGTTTAGAAATTTTGTTTATAAAAATTCAAAAATTCTTGACATCATAGTCTCTGTAGAGTAATATATATGGGATTTCTCACCTCAGATAGCTCTAATCTTCGGCTTTTGTGTGTGGATTTATATAATTTTTATTATAATAATTCTATAATTGACTTTCAAAAATTCAGTTATAGAATTATATTATGAAATAGATCTGCTATGCATTGTTTATTGATGTGTGTGAAAGAAATGCCCATGTCATATGTACAGCACTTACATACAGAATGGACTATGAAACTACCATCATTATGTAATGAGGGTATTTATTTGTTATAATCATTTGCCTTGGGTGTTTTCTGAGCAGATATGCAGAATATAAATATATCATCATAATAAATACATTGTCATTATCTTTATGTCTGGTGCTTTTTAGAACAGTCAGTTGACATTTTTAATGATATAGTAAAGGACTAAATTGTATAAGAATTTTCAGTTAGTTGCTTCATTGTTTTTCTGTTTTGTAGGCCTGGAACTCTTATTTCAGCTTGTCTGTTTTATTTATCAACCAACCCAGTCTGCAGCTAGAAACATTTATTCCAGCTAAGCAGAAAAAGATTCTGGACAAGTAAGAATATATTAACTTAAGTTTCATTTTCATATGTTTGTTTTGAAAGTAAGGTAGTTGTTTTTTCCTCTGGTTCTGTTTTTATAAGATGTAGTGTAATGGTAAGATAAGATAAGATAAGATAAGATAACGTTTATTGTCATTTTTATACTGTGAGCACAATGGCACACATCAAAAAAAAAAGTAATGCTGCTAAATCTTGTTTTATGTTTAAAATGCCAATATTCCATTTTTTTCCTTTGGATCTGTGTTTATATTCCAGATATGGTGATATGCGTGTGATGATGGCATATGAGCTTTTCAGCATGTGGCAGAATTTGGGTAAGTTACTCTTTAAGTAAACTGAGATTTACTCAGTTTAAGATTTATATTTAATCTAATAATAGCACAGTGCTGGACAATCTTTCATCCACTGTTAAAGGGACATTCAGATTATAACACATATTGGTACAACTTCATAGAAATATTTTTTATAAAACAGGAGAATCATTTGTCCTTTGGAACTGTACACTATCACTAGATGATAGTTGCTCATACACATACACATTTCCAGGCATAACTTATTCTATCCTTGGTTTAATTCTTTATGGTAAGCATCTAGCTTGATTCATATCTGACTTCATTCCTTATCTTCAGTTAGAGAATATTTTCAGTTAGCAGTGAAAGTAAACAAAAAGGAGCAGGAAATGGTATGCAAAGGAATGGTGTAAATAACTGCTTATTTTTGTTTTCTTTTGTTGTTGTTGTTGTTCAGGGGAACATAAAATTCACTTTATTCCTGGAATGATCGGTCCTTTTCTGGGTGTCACACTTGTCCCACAGCTAGAGGTCCGCAACATTATGATCCCCATTTTTCATGATATGATGGACTGGGAACAGCGAAAAAATGGCAACTTTAAACAGGTAAAATGTCTTTTCAGTTCTTATAATGGTTATTTCTTACTTAAATGTTCATTTACAGAGTAGAAATAATAAGCATTTTGCTCCCAAAGTATTAAGCATATTTCAATGACCTTGGAATACTGCAACCATCATAAATAAATGCTGGCTGCCAAGTACCCATATATCGGGACTCTGTGATGGTCATAAGTGCAAAGGGTTGGAAATAAGTCACTTTTTTCACCACCAATGTAACTTTGAATAGTTACTAAACAAATGGTTGTAAGTCATGAACTATGTATAGAATATATAGCCAATTGCAAAACTTCTTCCCATTTGAGTGAGACTTTTTCCAATCCCATTCTCTATTTTACTTATTTCCCACTCACAAGCTGTTCTGAATTTTGGTTCAACTGTACAGTAAATCCAGACTGTGAGTTGTATTCTTCCTCCTTTCAAGCTCTAATCTTAAAAAGGGGAAAGGATCCCTTGTCTTTTAATTTTTATTTTTGTTAAGATGAAATAATGGGTTTAAATTTTGTATATATTCTGTCTCTGGAAAAAAAATGGAAGAGAAACCATTCTTCTTTATGATCTCTGTATATCACACAAATATTTATGCATTACAGAAAACAATTGTACTAAAGTTATTTATGGAGGTTTTGATTTATGTAGAATACTTATAGGAGAAAACCTTCATCGAATCATAGGACTGAAGAGATCCAATCCTATGTCCAGAGCAGGAATCCTCATATTATACAACACAAAAGACTCTCCAAGCCTTGCTTGAAAACCTCCAATGACAGAGTACCCACAACTCCAAAAACCTAAATAGCTACTACTACTGCTAAATAGCTGTAAGTGAAGAATATATTAATTTAGAGTTTGGATCTCCTCTGTAAAGCATCCACCCATTACTTCTTGTCTTACCCTCAGGAGCCATGGCTCCTAGCTTCCCTAGGATGACCCTTTAAGTATTTGAAGACTGCTATCATGTTTCCTTTCAATCTTTTCTTCTTAAAGCTAAACATAGCCTGTTCATTTAAGCTTTCTTCATTGGGTTTAGTTTCCAAGCCCCTTATCATCTTTGTCACTCTTTGAACTCTTTCTGGGTCCTCATCATCCTTGTATTAAGGCAATCAATATCCCAAGTACAGTCTGACAGATGCAGCATGGAGCAGAATTATCTCTTCTCATGATCTTGACACTATAGTTCTATTAATGTTGCCCAAGAGTGAATTAGCTGTTTTGGCGGCAGCATCACATTAGTGGCTCAAGTGGTCTACTAGTCCTACCTGATCCATTTCCTAAGTATTATTACTAGGCCATTGCTGCCTATCTTGTATCTGTTTTTCCTACCTATCTGTTGAACCTATATTTCTCAACACTGAACTGTGTTTTCTTGGATATGGCCCAATGTTCAAAACTGTCAAAATCCTTTGGAACACTGAGTCTGTTTTCTAATGTGTTAGCAATCCCCAGCTTTGCATCATCTACAATTTTTTTGTACCCCTTCTAGTTCCTCATTGAAATAGTCAAGATCTTCCACAGGATACTTATCTCTCCATGTTGGCATAGAAGCATTCGATGATCACATGCTGACTCTGGTTGTTCAGTCAGCTACAAATCCTTCTGCTAGAGCAGTGGCTCCCAACCTTTTCTATACCCCGCAGCCCTGGAACGCTTCTGATGTATTCTTGCACCCCTTACAAAAGTTCAAAATAATGGCAACAAATTATGCATATACACTATAATTTTGAAAAGCCAAGTTTTTACACCCCCTGGAATATCATCTCGCACCCCCGGTTGGGAACCCCTGTGCTAGAGGGATTATCCATCCCACATTGTTCTATTTTATCAAGGAAAAGCATATGGTCAACATTATCAAATACCATATTGGAAGTAAGTACACTATATTCACAGCATTTTCCTGGTCTACTAAATTAATCACTTCATCAAAAAAATGTAGTAAGATTTGTCTGGTATGACCTAGTTTTGACAAAACCATGCTGGCTTCTAATAATCATTTTGTTCTTCTCTAGGTGCCTGCAAAGCCACTGCTTAATTATTTTTTCTAGAATTTCCCACTTACTGATGTCAACTTAACCGATTTGTAGTTTCCTGAATCAATGTTTTCCTTTTTAAGAAAATGGGAGCAACATTTGCTCTTCTACAATTTTCTGGCATTTCTTCCAGAACAAACTTTGTTTTAATCCTTTAACAGTTTTCAAAGATTACAATCAGTGTTCTGAAATTACATGTGCTAATTCCTGCAATATAATACACCCAGTTCCAGATCCTTCATTCAAAATTACTCAGAGTTTCTTTCACCAATTCTTTGTCTATTATGACCTTCCTCTTCTTATCTCAACACCCAATGCAGCTTATGACAGTTTGGACCAGTCCTCTTTTCTTTTGCCAAACTACAGATGCAAAATATGAATTAAGCAGTTCAGCCTTCTCCCTATTGCACTTCCTTAGTATGATAATGATTGTGACTTGGATATCAACTCATTTTATAGGAGGCCTTCAAACTGCACATTCTCTAGTGAAAACCAGAATTGTAGCCACACAAGTCTTATGATTTTTA
>NW_015386157.1:29314-38293 GCF_001527695.2 Protobothrops mucrosquamatus | reverse complement strand
CTTAGCCCCCAAGGGTTTCAACGCAACTGATTGCTTGATTGCTGCTGCCCAGCCTTCTTTATGGAGACCAGAAAAAATTCCAGGTTTTGGAGCATCTCCCAAAAACTGCTTCAGAAAATTGATTAAGAGTTCAAAGGCTAAGCAGCTGAGTTAAGAACAGCAAAGCTCTTGGTTCAATTGTCTTCTTTGTTAGGAAGCTCCTTGTGCTCAGCCTTCATCCTCCACCCTCCCCCAGTTTCCAGCATGAGATGCATGGCTATGGTTGCACAGCATGCATATTCACTATTAACTATAATTTCCTCAGTTAATCCATTTTCTTGGGCTTGGTGCAACACTAATCATAATCTACATACATACCATTTTGTATAAGATACTAAAACATGGCTGGTTGCACTGCTGGTTGTACGTTTATGTGAACCTGGAAAGTAAAAAGAGCCTTTACAGATTGAGATATGAATCTCATTTGTAAGACATGCCTAAAATCAGATTAGTAGTGTTCTCTTCTTCTCAAGAACCTTTGGGATCTTCAGTTCTTAAGGGGCTTACCTGACTTGGCATCTGTCAGTGGTGTTGGACTACATCATCTAGCATTCTATGAGGTTTAGAATTCTGGGAATTTAGTCCAGTAACTGGAAGTCTTTTGGTCTTTGGAGATTGAGGAGAGTTAGAACATCTAGAATGAGGAAGGAAGCTATTGCAACAATCCCCATAGCACAGGGGTCTTCAAACTTGGCCCTTTTATGACTTGTGGACTTCAACTCCCAGAATTCCTCAGCCAGCGTTGCTGGCTGAGGAATTCTGGGAGTTGAAGTCCACAAGACATAAAAGGGCCAAGTTTGAAGACCCCTGATCTAGATAATGAGTTCTGAGCCCCATCTCTACCCTCCTACACCCCCACCCACCCCCCACTCCTCAGAAAGCTCAGCACATTGCCAAGTTGTACCCACACTTGTTTTTCTAGTCTTAAGTCAAGGTAGTTTTGCAGTCTAGATAGGATGTGAAGCCTGATTCCTTTAACATCCTCTCCTAATAAACCAAAAAAAAAAAAATGAAGTATGTTTTTGCAACGCAATCCCAAGGTAGCTTCAATGCGTAGCCACATTAAATTCAAAGTTAAACATTTAAAGCTAAGGGCTTTTCTGTTCATCTTCGCCTAGTCTATGTTGACATTTAGACCAGCATCATCTGCTTAGCACCTTTGCTTAATTGTAAATTGCATCCTTCACCTGCAGAGTCAGGTGTAGTTAGTGGAATCTCCCATGAAACAGATAAGGCCGCTCTCTGGTAAGGAGAAAGATCTCTGCATGAGTATCGGAGAGCTGCTGATAGTCAAGAGATCAGTTAGCTGCAGTGTTTGGGTGTCCCACTTCATTATTTCTCAGGCAGAGGATGCCTCAAAAACCCATCTCCCTTGGTTTCTGAGTGAGGTGTCAATGTTTGCACAAGAGACTCAGCCCAGATAGTGTTAACTAAAGGTCATGACAAGGTAGGAAGGGAAGGAGTTAAATTTTACAAATCTTATAAGAGTAATTACATTAAATATTTTACATACACATTCTGTTTTCCTCCCAGAACCTTAACATGATATTGATGGTCATCACCCTCATCTTTTTTTTTTTTTAACAATAACTGAAACTGAAACAAATGGAGTGAGGGCCACCCAATAACCTTCATGCCTGGGGAAATCAAACCCAGTTCACACTGGTTCTTGCCTGTCTTTCGCGCCCAGGAACTGGGCATCCAGAAGCCTTGGCTTCAACCTCCAGGGTCCTTCCAAAACGTGGCACACATTTTAATGTTCAATGTGAGATTAAGGACAATAACTAAGGTGACCATTCATCCTCCTTAAGGAGGACAGTCCTTCTTTTGTAAGTTCTGTCCTCTCTCAAAAAGTGTCCTCCTACATGTCCTCCTTTTCGATATTTGAAGACTAATCTGTAAATCTCCGTATTTGATCGATGCCGATCCAATCCGTTGCATGTGATGTGACGTATTTGTATTTGACATGACGATTCATCAAGGCTCGGTACAGTGCGACAATTATGAGACGCATGTGCTCCGCACAGGAGAATTGTTTTGAGAGAGGGTGCTGCGCGCAAGAGTGCGCTGCGTGCAAGTGGCTTTGTTTACTTCTTACCGAAACATGACACAGCACACACACAATGCAATAGACTCACTTCTTTCTCAGTGAATATTCAATCATACACAGGTGAGCACAATAATTCACGTTTTATTAATCATTATCTATTTAATAATTTCCAAATATGTATAATTTTAATTACAAGTTTATTCGCCTATGTTATTGTTTCAGTTTTAATAATTAATTTTATTTATTCATATTTTTTTTCTTCAATTTATTTGTGTCCTCCTTCTCATTGTAAAAAAGTTGGTCACCTTACAATAACAAAAGATATAAGGTAAATTTCATTTATAAGGTAAATTAAAACAAAATAAGCTTTTGTCCATTTCCTACCTCCAGCATATCACTAGGGGCCATTTCTCCACTAGCCATTTCTGGCATTTTCAATGGACTAATCAAAGCTCCACAACAGCTGTACGATGCTATAAGTGCCTTTTTAGGAAAAGGCCAAAGGCCCAAAGCTGCCCACAGTCTCCCCAAAAGGTTACTCAGCTTTAAAACCTAAAGCACTTTGGATCAATACTTTAGAGACCTTCACGTGTCCTTATTCCTCAGCCTCTGTTGACAAGGTCATCCTCTGGAGGTAAAAAAGGTCAAGAGGATGACTCCAACTGTGTTCTCTTTTTAGGTTCATTACCCATGCAATATATGCAAAAAAAGGGGTGGGCTTTCGGTTGTAAAAGTCTTGACTCTCATCTTAATTTTTTTGACCCTCACTCCTCATGGATCCCTGTAAGTATCTACCTACCCTTTCTCCAAGCTTCCTTGGGCTATTTTCTCTCCTTTTTCAATGGGCAGGACCAGTACTTTTTTTCTAAAAAAATAAGGTTCCGGAACTCACACACATCATACAACCCGCCTTGCCTACCCTATAAGGTTCCATCCAAAAAAGGTGCCGGAACTCCGTTCTGGGCATTCTATGAGGAAAAAAAGCCCTGGGCAGGACACTAACCATGGACCTTCCTGAAGACCTTGCAATGGCTTTGTCCAAAAGGTACTGAAATAAGGTTTTAGCTGATTTATGTTTTCATGTATATAGATAGATAGATTTTTATGACTGTAAGCCGCCCAGAGTTACCCTGTGGTAAGATGGGCAGCCAATACATTTTATAAATCTATATAAATAAAAATGTAAATGTTTGTTTGTTCAAAATCTTAAATCTCCGAAAGTTCTTCACCGATTACTTTGAAATTTTGACACAACATTGCATTCAAATACGTGCGTGTTTTTATGTACCTATATTATATAGATATCACACCTGTGACAGGTAAAAACATGCTTTTTTGAAAAACAGCGCCATCTGTTGGATGTAAAAGCAGCACACGCTTTTACCAGACTGAGCCACAGCAACGCGTGGCCGGGTACAGCTAGTAAATAAATAAATAAAGCTCTGACAAGCCCCAACCCCTCTTACTTGCTCCTCTCCTTCCTTGTTTGGTTAATCTGAATGCTATGGCATAGCGAAGAAACAGCTCTCCAGGACTTCAAGATCCCCTGTTGTCTTCCAGGTGAGATGATCCAGCAGGACTGAACATTCCATCAATCCCAGGAGACCACGTGAAATGTTCCTGGGGGAATGAGGTCAGCTTTCCCATCCAGCAGGACAGGCTGTCAGCTGCTCCCAAGGTCCCACGTTTTTAAGTCAGCCTGACTCTGCCAGGCACATGGGCCCTTCCCAAGGGCAGGGATGTGCTCTTCAAGACAGTACAGTGACAGTGCTTTAGGCCGGTGATCTGTCTGAAATTTTTCGCTGGGCCTCCATCACCAGGCCACACGTGCTACTCATGGCAGGATGTGATTTATTTACTTCTGGACATGATATCCAACTGGAGACAATATGAGTGTGCAGAAAGAAAAGGGCACACACAGGGAAAAAAAAACAATGCAAAAGTTATTCTTAGTAACACAGATGTTATTCTTCAGGGAGGGTGGCTAGAGACAAAATTCAAGAAATAAATCTTTTTCTTTCCCGGTTCTTTTCTTCCAATGCACTGAAGGAAAGATGATCCCCAAATAAAAAAGAGTGACTGCCTATTCTTGTATGGATTTTTAAAAGATAGACATGTCAGATGGGCTTGTCCTCACGTCTCCCTAACTACAGCATATATGTGCCCTGGTAACTGTTCTTTAATGCCATGTCTCTGGGTGTTGCCTTCCTCTCATCCCCAACGCGCAGCTGAGGCAGCTAAAAGGCCTTGTTAGCTTCTAAAGTAGTATTCTTCGTCTTCTCTTGACATAATTTTGGCCAGGGATATGATCTGGCAGGCTTCCCCAGCAGTGTTGTTGCTGATGAATTTAGGGGTGGGATCTGCTCATCTCGCATTGGCTAGTAGAGGCTGCTGGAGATACGTCTCCGCCTCTGGTCGTTGGCCATTGCCCTCTATGGCCAGATTGGCTCAGACTGCAGGAGAAACTGGACCCCTGGCTTCCACAGTGGCATCTGTCACTATAAAACCAGATAGGTCTTTGCAAAAGGTCTATCAGATCTTATTTGACTTCTTACAGTTACAAGGTTTCACACTTTTTTTTGAAAGAGCGTTGAACCTATTTTTTAAATGCTTAATTTGTCCCATATTAAAACAGTAAGGATAGCTTGACTTCTGAACAAGGAAATTGGAATCTTACAACCATGCTTCCTTCCTCCTTCCTTCCTTCCTTCCTTCCTTCCTTCCTTCCTTCCTTCCTTCCTTCCTTCCTTTCTTCTTCCCCCCTTCTCGCTTTTTTTTCTCTCCTTTCCCTCTATCCAAAATAATTTCTGGCACTAACAATGGAGTTTGTCTCACTGTCATGTTCTTGTCATCAGGACACATCCGCTCAGCTCTTGGGAGGGAAAGAACAGCCCTATCCTCTGGCAATGGGTGTACAAGAATTAGAACTAATGCAAGCAAGGAGCATCAGAATAAACAGGAGCAACTCTAGATTTGTGAGGAGGCTGATAAGATGATGCCAAGTGGCCTCCTTGCTCGGGGTTTCAAAATAGGCCTTAAGCAAGGCAAGGGTCCCCAAGCACATCCTTAGCAAGAGGGCTATACAAGGCGAATAGAAGACAAATGTGCAAAGACATTATGTTGAGAACCTGCTGGCCCTTAGGAATGATGTTCAGGTCTTCATAGTTCAAAAGTCTTCAGAGGGCTAGAAGTAGAGGGAAACAAGCAGATGAAGCAAGAAAACAGCCATCAGACTCAGCAAATAGCTCCACTGTGCTTTCTTACTCAAAAATCAGTAACATTTTTATCACTGTTGGAATATCAGCCAGTCAGGTATGTTAGTTAATCAATTCATTAATAGACTGCCCCAATCCACATGGACTGCTCCAATCCATATGCCCCAATCCATGTGGGTGGCAAACAACAGTTACAATACACAGTGAATTAAAACAGTGAACAACAATCATGAGCTAATCATCATGGCTGCCCAAACACGACCAGGGGCCAAAAGCCTGCCAGAAGGGTCCCAATTTAAACTGCAAAAATGGTTGGGACCTTACTGTAGTTCTGGGATTAAATATCCCATAAAGCGGAGAGGATTGGTTGGTAACAAAATCTTCTTTCTTAATTCTACTGCTTAAAATATGTTATTTCTTTTGTGCTGTGAAATGAGCCTTATTTCTGAGGCTCAGAGCAAACTCTTCCATTTCATTTTTTATAATCCAGTTGGTGCTCTGCCTTAGCTATGCACACTCTGCAAAACGATGGATTTTCAAGAATAGATGCTCCTGATAGTCACATGCTCAGAAATGCTCTAAGTCTAAGAGAGCGATGAGGAACCTTTTGGGCTCGGTGTCTCAAAGGCCTAACTTGACACTGCTGACATGACACAGACACACACCTGAACCAAAGACAAACAATTCTTTACAATATTTATTTGTCTTTTTAAAAAAAATACAGTCCAATCATGTGTGTGATCCCCAGAATCTGTCATGCACCATTTTACCTTCAGGCAGTGTTCTCTTTCTATTCAGAGGCTCCTGCAGCCTACCCCTGATTGCTGTGATCGCATGAGCCCTTCATCCTTGAAGTGGTTTTAGTGAATGCTCTTTTGTGGTTTCTGGAGCCTCTGAAGACCACACAAAAGCGTGACCCATTCTCATGCGATTTTTGGGGAGGCTCCAGAGCACGGCCCCTCTATAGAAGCCAGGCAAGAGCACACTCCATTCTTTCAAGGTCTTTGCAACTGCCAAAAGTCCCTCAAGAATTTAAACTGCAAGGAAGTTGGGATCCGCCTATACTTCTCGGATTAAATGTGCCATAAAGGGGTGGGGGGGAGGCTTGGTTGATAACAAATTCTTCTGTACTTCTACTTTTTAAAATATGTTATCTTCTTCCACTGTGAAATGGATGTTACAGAGGCCGTGCAAGAGCACAACCCATTTTTTTGTGGCCTTTGCCAGCCACCAAAAGGCCTACAAGAACGTGCTTTTGAGAACAGTTGTTGTCGGAAGAACCCTATGTGTTGGTTGGTGAACACAGGCATGTCACCCAGAACATCATGGCATATCAGTTTTGACATGTGTGTCATACGTTCACCGTCATAGATCTAAGACATACTTCCCCTTTCTTGAATCACTAAATTTGGCAGCTGCTTTTCCCAGAATGCTACTTGGGAATCTGACATCTGTAGGGGACCAATTAGGGGAAGATTTTGTAACATTCAGAGATGTTTGCAGGGAAATAAAGGAGGCAAATAAAGACACGTATAGGGTATGATTTACAATGTGAGTTATGTACTATTATGAGACATTATGGCATAATTGCTGCATTTGCAGAATGACACTATGACACAAGTGTTGTCATTCTGACAGCAGAGCATTGTATTTAGATTTTTTTCGGTAAAGAAATTTAAAAATGGTGGGGGGGAGATATGTGCCATCAAATACAAATAGAAAAAAGTCAAGAATGATTAATANAGAATCCAAGATAAACTACAACAGGAATGTTGTTATCTTTGGCGTTGCCAAATGTAATATTCAGTAATATCTTTATTATAACTTACAAAACAACATTCTATTGAAGGTCACATAATAAATCCCTGAAAATCTCTGCAATTTTAAAACTGATGCCATATGAAAAAGCACTTTTCAACTGCTTGTACAAAATTGTCAGCGCACCTCAATCAGAGGATACCTTCTGGGAAAAACCAGCAGATATTTTTGTATTCTTGCAAATCTCACCTACAGTAACCTTTTGTTAATAAGGACTTCTGATAAATAAAGCCCTGAATTTAAATGTTTGGGAGTTTGCTTTAGTTGTGCTTCAATATTTCACAATTTTTCTTCATTCCAGTTCTGAAGCAAATATGTGTAATCTGCTACTACTTTGATCATTATCTTTTTTTTCCTTTATCATTGTTTTCCCGTTTATAAACTCAGTGAGCAATAAAGATATTAAAAAGCTTCAAGAATTCTAATTCATTTTCAGTGTCACCTTACAAATTAACACCACCATCCTGTTATTACATCTTAGGGCAGGTTGACATCAATAGGATTGTTACTGTTTCTTTGGATTAACATCAACGTCTGAATTAATCCTTTTTTGATAAAGGGCAAGGGATATTTTAAGTCAGAGGTCCCCAACCTTTTGGGCACCAGGGACCGGTTCCATGGAGAAAGGTTTTTCCGCGGACCGGAGGGTGCGTGATTTTGTGTGCTGCCTGCATCCCACGGATGGGGCTTTGCTTGTTTGTGCGGACCGGATGCTGGCGTGCTGTGGCCCGGTACTGGTCCATGGACCAGGGGTTGGGGACCCCTGTTTTAAATAATACAGGTATTCCTCAAATTACAACCATTTGTTTAGAACCATTCAAAGTTACAACGGCACTGGGAAAAGTGACTTACCAGTCCTTGTACTTAGAACTGTTGCAGTATCCCCATGGTCAGATGCTTAAAATTTGGGCACTTGGCAACCTGCACTTATTTACAATGGTTCCAGCATCCCAGGGCCATATGACCACTATTTGCGACCTTTCCAGTCAGCTTTTGATAAGCAAAGTCAATGAGAGAAGCCCAATTGCTTAACGACTACATAATTCACTTAACAAATATAGCCAAAATGGTTGTAAAATTGGGCGCGACTCACTTAACAACCTTTTTGCTTAGCAACAGAAATGCTGGTCCCAACTGTGATCATAAGTCAAGGATGGCCTATATATGGTCTAACTTTTGGAATTGTTCTCCTTCTAATATAATTCTTAGCCACCACCACCACCCCTTTCTCTTTTTTAATTGCTATCCTTTTTAAAGTTAAAATGTTGTTGGTTAATTCAATAAAATAAAATAAAATCAGATAACATGATAAAACAATTATGTAAGTTCACGATTAACTTTTGATGGTCATTTACGATTAGAAATTTGGACACAATATGAAAAGACCCAGCTCTCTGGAGGAGACTCTAATGCTGGGAAAAGTGGAAGGAAAGAGAAGAGAATGATCACCAGCAAAGTGGATGGACTCAGTTACACTGGACAGGAGTGCGTTGTTGGAAGGCCCACAACACCAGGTTATGGATGTAATACATGATCATGGAGAAAAAATCTATGTAATCATTAGGAGTCAAAAGCAATTGGAGAGCACATAATCAATTATCTTTAGCAAACTAATGAGCTTCTTGAGTTCTTCAAAGTACTGCCTGAATACAGCCTCGAGTCTCACTTCTGGCAAGTACTTCCCTCAAAATACGTGTTTTTCTCCTCCACAGTGATCTTATTTTCAACATCATTTGCAAAAGAAAAAAAAGAAGAAACCACACAGATTTCACTGAGCAATCCAATTGCTGCAGTTTTCAGATGATCACATTTTCTCAAGGGGAAGACACTCCAATTAACTCGAGAGGCAAAGAATAC
>NW_015386157.1:22959-25821 GCF_001527695.2 Protobothrops mucrosquamatus | reverse complement strand
AAATAAATTGATTATTTTCCACCCTACCCTTAAATTGATGTCTTTACCTCCCATTGTTTATTTCTGACAGATTCCCCACAGCCATTGAGGAGGAGCTGGACAGGCTTCCAGATGTCCTTTGCCCTCTGAAGGAGCCGGAAGCCATTTCATTTGAAATATGAGTTTCACCGTGGTTTCAAATACAGCAGAGCTGGACTCCGTTCTCACCCCGGAGAGGTGAGAAGCAAGACGCAGATGGAGGAAATCTTTCAGCCAGGAGTTAAGCAGTAGGCAGCCACTGACCCCAAAGGGCAGAATGAGAGCTACTCAGGAATAAAACTTGGGGACCAACATATAGAGACACTAGCTGGCTCTTAGATAGAGAACGTCTTTGTGTTAATAATAATAATAATAATAATAATAATAATAATAATAATAATAATAATAATAATAATAATAATAATAATAATAATAATAATAATAATAATAATGTTGAAAGGGACCTTGGAGGTCATCTAGTCCAACCCCCTGCTCAGGCAGGAAACCCTATACCATTTCAGAGAAATGGCTGTCCAGTCTCTTCTTAAAAACTTCCAGTGTTGAAGCATTCACAGTTTCTGGAGGCAGGTTGTTCCATTGGTTAATTGTTCTGTCAGGAAGTTTCTCCTTAGTTCTAGGTTGCTTCTCTCCTTGATTAGTTTCCATCCGTTGCTTCTTGTCCTGCCTTCAGGTGCTTTGGGGAATAGCTTGACTCCCTCTTCTTTGTGGTAGCCCCTGAGATATTGGAACACTGCTATCATGTCCCCCTTAGTCCTTCTCTTCATTAGACTAGACATACCCAATTCCAGCAACCGTTCCTTATATGTTTTAGCCTCCAGTCCCCTGATCACCTTTGTTGCTCTTCTCTGTACTCTTTCTAGAGTCTCAACATCTTTTTTACATCGTGGTGACCAAAACTGGATGCAGTATTCCAAGTGTGGCCTTACTAAGGCATTGTAAAGTAGTATTAATAAGATAAGATAAGATAAGATAACCTTTATTGTCATTTTTATATTGTGGCACAATGGCACACATCAAAAATGAAATTTAGTTGCCCGCTCTCAAAGTGAAACACATACACGACACACACCTAAACATACTATGAACAACATATGTATAGACCCACATCCCTACATATACGTAGCAAATAAATATTAAATATTGTCCATCTTGAATATATAATGGAAGGAGGAAGCTTGAGAGTTCACAAGGTTAATGTTGTATGGAATGAAACTCTGGCTGAATCTGGATGTTCTGCTTCAGATACCATGAAGCCTCCTCCCAGAAGGTAACAAGGAAAACAGGTCGTGAAGAGGATGTGTAGTGTCCCAGATAATCTTACGGATCCTGCTCAAGCAGTGCTTCTGTGCTATGTCCTGGATGGGAGGGAGGGAACTGCCAATGATCTTTTCGGCCATTCTCACCACTCTCTGCACCGCCTTCCTGTCTGAACCAGTGATGCCTCCAAACCAGACTGTGATGCTGTATGACAGGATGCTCTCGATTGTCCCCCTGTAGAAAGTGGTCAGGACAGGGGAAGGAAGATGTGCTTTTCTCATGCGGCGCAGAAAATGCAGGCACTGCTTTGCCCGCTTCACCAGTTTCTCACTGTTGAGCGACCAAGTCAGCCTACTCATTAGCTGCACACTCAGGAATTTGATGCTGGTAACCATCTCCACAGGTGAATCATTTATGCACAGAGAAGTGTGGCTGTGCCTGCCTTTTCTGAAATCAACAATGATCTCTTTGGTTTTTCCGGTATTTAAAACTAGGCTGTTTTCCTTACACCAGTTCACCAACCCTTCAATCTCCTTGCGGTAAGCTTCCACCTTGTCATCCTGAATAAGGCCCAGTACTGTTGTATCATCTGCAAACTTCACAATATGGTTGGTGGCAAACCTAGCACAACAGTCATGGGTCAACAGGGTGAACAGCAGTGGACTTAAGACACAGCCCTGAGGAAAACCTGTGCTCAAGAAAATGGTATTAGAGGTATTTGTTCCAACTCGCACATATTGGGGCCTGTTGGTAAGAAAATCAAGAATCCAGTTGCACAAAGGAGTGTTTAAGCCTAAAAGGCCCAGTTTGTCTATTAGGTGCTGGGGAATGATTGTGTTAAATGCTGAACTGAAGTCGACAAACAGCAAACGCACATGAGTATTTCTTTCTTCTAAGTGCTTCAGGCTCAGATGGAGAACGGAAGAAATAGCATCCTCCGTAGAGCGATTTGGTCGGTAGGCAAACTGAAGCGGGTCAAAAGCTGGCAGGAGGCTAGATACAATAGTGTCCTTTATCAGCTTCTCAAAGCATTTCATGATGGTGGATGTCAGTGCAACCGGACGGTAATCATTGAGGCCTGTAATTGTGGACTTTTTTGGCACTGGCAAGATGATGGCCATCTTAAAACATGATGGGACCACTGCCTGCTGCAATGAGAGGTTGAAAATATCTGTGAGAACACAAGCCAGCTCCCCTGCGCATTCCCTGAGGACACGTCCAGGGATGTTATCTGGGCCTGCTGCTTTCCGAATGTTAACTGTCTGCAGTGTTTTCCGGACAGAGGTGACATCAAAGCTTGGCACTTGCTCATCAGGATGAGGCACTGCTTTCCTAGCAGGGGTGCTATTTGATGCCTCAAATCTACCAAAAATGCATTCAGTTTGTTTAGGAAGTCTGTGTCATCCTTGCATCTCGATGGAGCCACCTTGTAATCCGTAATGGCCTGGATCCCTTGCCACATTTGCCTGGTGTTTGTTGGGTCCTGAAAAAAGTTCTGAATTTTCTGGCAATGGGCTTGCTTTGCACCTTTTATGGCACTTTTCAGATTTGCTCTGGCTGTTCTAA
>NW_015386157.1:15860-19834 GCF_001527695.2 Protobothrops mucrosquamatus | reverse complement strand
CCCCCACCCCGCCTGCCTGCAGGACCACTCACCGCCTCCAGGGCCCGCCGCAGATCGCCCAGGCAGCCCAGCAGTGCCATGGTGGCTACACCGTCTGCCCGCGCCCTGCAACATCAAGTGTGTGCGATGGGGCATGAGGGCAGAGTCTTGTCTACACTGCCTGGCTGCCATGTCCTTGGCTGCGTTGCTCCGTGTGGGCCACGCTTGGGGGTGACTCTCCTCCAGGGAGGCTGCTGGTGAGGAGGAGGTTGCAGGGGGAGGCAAGGCGGGGCAACGGCATGTGTGCCCACAGAGAGGGCTCCGAGTGCCGCCTCTGGCACCCGTGCCATAGGTTCGCCACCACTGGCCTATACTCTCTCACTCCAGCAGCTCTCACTTCATCCATGATGAGAGCTGGTCCTCAACACTATTTGGAGGTTGTCTTTCCCTTCTTTGAGGCACCCCCAAAATGGTGATGTTGCAAACATTTCTGGTTCTAAATTAGCAGAGGGTCCTCTTACCTATTTCTGTTTCCTGCCTCCTGAGAGCAGGGATAGGAATGCGACTCCCTCTCCAAATACTGTTGCTGCTTTCTATGCAAGTGTTCTGAAGTTCAGTTTTCCAGATAGGATGGGAAAGACACAGACACAGCTTCTCAGCAAAGAAACCCCATGTTTGGGCCAGCCCAGCTGGGGATGGGTTGTGTAAGAAGGCAAAGCTGATGGGAAAGACTTCACACTACCAGTTTGTGAAGACACAGCGAGGGCAGATGGACAAACTGAGTTGTGAGCCTTAAGATAGCTTCCTAACACGCTCTAAGAAAAAAGATGTTATTACATCCTTGACTTACGACCACAACTGAGCCCAAAATTTCTGTTGTTAAGTGAGACATTTGTTAAGTGAATTTTGCCCCATTTTGCGACCTTTCTTGCCACAGTTGTTAAGTGAATCACTGCAGCTGATAAGTTAGTAACCCGTTAAGCGAATCTGGTTTCCCCATTGACTTTGCTTGTCAGAAGATCGCAAAAAGTGATTACGTGACCTTGGGACACTGCAACTGTCATAAGTACGAACCAGTTGCCAAGCATCTGGATTTTGAACATATGCCCATGGGGATGCTACAACGGTCACAAGTGTGAAAAACAGTCATAAGTCACATTTTTCAATGCCGTTGTAACTTTGAACAGTAATTAAATGAAATGTTGTTAAGTCGAGAACTACCTGTATTAGTGTCTGAGTCATGCTGTGGAAGCTGAATGAACACCCATCCTTACAAGAGAGATGAATAGTTATCCTTCTAAAGGAGAGAGGAATAACCTTTGCTAGCCTTGCAAGGAAAGGAAGGACACAACACTTCCTGCTCACAACAAAGGAGTTAATGAAGTCTATCTGGTGGAAAGGGCAGCTAACTAATTCAAGGTCTGAATCTGTCTCTCACCCACCAAATCCCTCTCTCTCAGTTGCTGATCAAGCTGGCAATTCTGACAATCATCTGAGCCCGCCTTGGCTATTCTCTCGCTTCCTGAGTTCCCTATTCTCCAGAGAAAATGTTCTCCGCCAGCAGCAGTATCTTAATCCTTCATCTTCTGCCTTGCAAAGAGCAGAGCCTGGTTCTTTAGGGTGAGGTTGGGGGGGGGCAGGGAGGGGACAGCAAAAATGACGCTAACAAGAACGGCATTGACATGGCCCGAGATAAACAGCTGGCTCACCGCCCTCTCTGGAACAACAGCCGTTCTGTTTGGTATTGATCGCTAATTTCCAAAGCTGTACAATAGTAAAAGGGAATCTGACGTAAAGGCAGGGATGGAATCCCAGGCAGCTCTTTTTCNAAAAATGCATTCAGTTTGTTTAGGAAGTCTGTGTCATCCTTGCATCTCGATGGAGCCACCTTGTAATCCGTAATGGCCTGGATCCCTTGCCACATTTGCCTGGTGTTTGTTGGGTCCTGAAAAAAGTTCTGAATTTTCTGGCAATGGGCTTGCTTTGCACCTTTTATGGCACTTTTCAGATTTGCTCTGGCTGTTCTAAGTGCCAGCATGTCATCAGATTTAAAAGCCACATTCCATGCTTTCAGCATCTTGCGGATCTCATAAGTCAGCCACAGTTTTTCATTCGCCTTCACAACAATGCTTTTCAGGACACAGATACTTCACGTGATCTTGATTTTATCCCTCTGTTAATGCAGCCTAGCACTGTGTTGGCTTTTTGGGCAGCTGCAGCACACTGCTGGCTCATATTTAAGTGATTGTCCACTAAGACTCCAAGATCCCTCTCACAGTTACTACTATTGAGCAAGGTACCCCCTATACTATACCTGTGCATTTGGTTTTTCTTGCCTAAGGCTCCCTCATTCTTTGTAATAAACCTACTTACAGTATTTAACCTATTTGTGCCTGCTTGGAAAAGTGGAGCAGGGGGAGAGTTTAATTGTAATGATATGAAAGCTTGAGAATGGTGTCCTTTTAGTCAGGGCCCGTTTAAGGCCAATGGATGACCTAAGTATAGCCCAACAATGGAGCTCCTCAGCCTTTCAACGGCTTAACTGCCAAAACATTAAGACTCAACAAGCACTAAAAACTAAAGTTGAATGTGACAGTGAAATAGTTAAGGGCCTATAGTAGGAGAGAAAACTCTTGCTGTCCTAAGTATGTGCTTGTGTAATGCTCAGTCAATTGTGTAATTAAACCATGGTTTGTGGTGTAGGCACACTACCTCTGTTACCTTGAGGATAGCATCCTTAAGGAAGAGAGAGAAGAGTCACAGTGGGTCTAACCTGGAGGGATGAAATGCTGCCCTCATTCTCCTCTTTCACAGATTAAAATGTGGAATCCTGCCAACTCCAGAGGGGCTCCATGGATTGCAAAATGGATGCAAGTAAGTTACACTTTTTATATCTCTAGTCTTTAACATAGACTGGTGGGAGATTCTACTGAATTGTGGTTTATTCAATAAATCATCATTTAGTGCAAAATACAAATCCAATTGTAATGTAAAGCCAACCTGTGAGGAGTGTTCAAGAAAATATTACTTCACACCTGGGATATACCCATTTTTTCATTTGCTCCCTTCGTGGACAGCTATGCCCAGTTGCTTAGTGAAACTATAACATTTAGCTCTAGTTAATGCAAATCATGTTTGCGGTCCCTAAGCCAGAATTTCATATTCTTGGTTGTGGCTGATTTTACTATAAATTGTTTTTTTTTTACAGTAAACCAGGATTAAGTTCAAGGCAATCCAAGCACAATGTTTGCTTTCCAATAGAAGAGAATAGCTCAGGGCTGAACTGTAGATTGCTGATGATGTTACTTAGTTAGGTAAAGAAATGTCTACAAACAACCAAGCTCAGAGAGCACCAAGGACTCCACAGTTTCTGTTTTGCCCAGAAGAAAGCACAGTAAACCTGTAGACCAGCATGGGATGGAAGTAACCAACTATGTTGACAAATCTATTCCAGTACTGTCATTTTAATATGAAACTTAGCCTGCAAATGATGATGATGATGATGATGATGATGATGATGATGATGATGATGATGATGATGATGATGATGAAGAAGAAGAAGAAGAAGAAGAAGAAGAAGAAGAAGAAGAAGAAGAAGAAAAAGAAGAAGAAGAAGAAGAAGAAGAAGAAGAAGAAGAAGAAGAAGAAGAAGAAGAAGAAGAAGAAGAAGAAGAAGAAGAAGTAGTAGTAGTAGTAGTAGTAGTAGTAGTAGTAGTTGGAAGGGATCTCGGAGATCATCTAGTCCAACCCCCTGCTCAGGCAGGAAACCTTATACCATTTCAGACAAATGGCTGTCCAGTCTCTTCTTAAAAACTTCCAGTGTTGGAGCATTCACTGCTTCTGGAGGCAGGTTGTTCCACTGAGTAATTGTTCTGTCAGGAAATTTCTCCTTAGTTCTAGGTTGCTTCTCTCTTTGGTTAGTTTCCATCCATTGTGTCTTGTCCTGCCTTCAGGTGTTTTGGAGAATAACCTGACTCCCTCTTAGATTTCGTTGC
>NW_015386157.1:12016-15760 GCF_001527695.2 Protobothrops mucrosquamatus | reverse complement strand
AGGGGGGACATGATAGCAGTATTCCAGTATCTCAGGGGCTGCCAGAAAGAAGAGGGAGTCAAGCTATTCTCCAAAGCGCCTGAAGGCAGGACAAGAAGCAACGGATGGAAACTCACCAAGGAGAGAAGCAACCTAGAACTAAGGAGAAACTTCCTGACAGTGAGAACAATTAATCAGTGGAACTACCTGCCTCCAGAAGCGGTGAATGCTCCAACACTGGAAGTTTTTAAGAAGAGACTGGACAGCCATTTGTCTGAAATGGTATAGGTTTCCTGCCTGAGCAGGGGGTTGGACTAGATGACCTTCAAGGTCCCTTCCAACTTTATTATTATTATTATTATTATTATTATTATTATTATTATTATTATTATTATTATTATTATTATTATTATTATTATTATTATTATTATTATTATTCCCCTCGAGCTTTGAGACAAGTTTTCCCCTCTTTTATATAAAAATCATTCTAGTCTAAGAAGAAAGGAGAATTAAGGAGAAATTTCCTGACAGTGAGAACAATTAATCAGTGGAACAGCTTGCCTCCAGAAATGGTGGATATACTCCCTCACGGGAGACACCAAACTGGAGAAATTTTGGGGAGAAACCCCTGCAATCGGGGTGGCAAGAGTTGGTACATTCCAACGACATTCTGACTTTTTTTTTTTTTTTTGACTGATGAAGTTTCTTGGGATGAGTAATGCAGTGTTTCAGATGAACAAGCGTTGGTCCAGTTGCCAGGATTTAACGTTTTTTTTACATATCCGTCGCTGGAGGTTTTAAAAAAGGAATTGGACAGCCATTTGTCTGAAATGGCATAGGGTGTCCTGCTCAAGCGGGGGTTGGACTAGAAGACCTCTAAGGTCCCTTCCTTCCAGCCCTAAGATTCTATGATTTCTGCATGGGTGGCTCCAGATGAAGTTGTCATTGCGGGATTCGGGAGGGCAAGTCAACATATTTGTGGGGGCAACAGCTGAGGAAGGCTGTTGCAACCAATCAGGTTGCTTAACCACCGTTCAGGACATTTTAATAATCAGAAGAAAGCAGGCATATATAGACGGCTCCATCACATGTTTGTTTATGAAATACCAGTGGTCTAGAAAAGTTTGTACAATTTATTGATTCATGGTATGATCAAATGCTGTATTTGTTTCGAACTGATATTCAGCTGATGGGTGTTTATTGTTCTCGGGTTGCTCTTGATAGGTCCCATTATACAGATAGTCAGAATGAACAATGGTTGCCCTGGCTTAATTATTCCATATGATCATTTCTCCTTTATATGCCTACCTTAAGTAGACATGGCTACTTTTCTACCAACTGTGCACCTCCTACCTCTAAGCTGGAGTTCCCCAGCATTTCTGGCTTTGCGTGCTGGTGGGAGGGAGGAGACGGTTCGTGCAAGTGGCCAGCAAGTGTGTGCATAGCTCTCTTTGCATGATCAGCATGAGTGTGTGCCTGCCACTCCCGCAAATGGAGCATGCATGCATGTGCTTGCCTACTTGCCCACTCCTCACACAATGAGGATGCACATGTGCGTGCTCACCGGCCATTTCCACAGCCCAGTTGCAAACACCTCATAAACCTCTAGTGGGCCACAGCCCACAGGTTGCAGACCCCTGTTGTTCATTAGTTCACTAGCTAATGAACTGATCTTTGTTCTATGACAAAGAGAAATGTCTTCAACATTTAAGTGTGGTCGTCTATGGAGGTTCTCAACCCTCCAGGTCATGATTGTCCCACAGATGCTTTTTTCCCCCATGAAGGATTATAAATCCTTCCACTCCCCACCATCCAGTCAGATCTGAAGAAGCTTCTTGGATGAGAAGGGAAATGTCTTCAAAGAAAAAATAAGAAACTCCAGTTGCTTCTAGAAAAAGCACCTTTGGGACAATTGAGTGTGGTCACATCTAGCAGTTGCTACACCGTTGCTTGAGCAGGGTCCGCAAGGTTGTCTGGGACACGACACATCCTCTTCACGACCTGTTCTCCTTGTTACCTTCTGGGAGGAGGGGGCTTCGTGGTATCCAAAGCAGAACCTCCAGATTCAGCCATAGTTTTGCTCCATTAACCTTGTGAACTCTAAAGCTTTCTCTTTCCGTTATGCATTGAAGATGTACAGTGATTAATATTTGTATGTTATTTATATGTAAGGGTGTAGGTTTATATATATATATATATATATATATATATATATATATATATATATATATATATATATATATATATATATATATATATATATATATATATATATATATATATATATATATTGGATATAGCATGTTTAAATGTATGTTATATATTTGTACACTTTGTGAGCAAGAAACTAAATTTCATTTTTAATGTGTGCCAATGTGACCAAGTAAAAATGACAATAAAGGTTATCTATCTATCTATCTATCTATCTATCTATCTATCTATCTATCTATCTATCTATCTATCTATCTATCTATCTATCATCTATCTATCTATCTATCTATCTATCTATCTATCTATCTATCTATCTATCTATCTATCTATCTATCATCTAGTGTACTAAATATTCTCCTCACTTCTTTTCTTTTCCTTTTCCCATTGTTCAGATGGAAATCCCAAAGCTCCTTCTGTCTACATAGTTCTACCTCCAGCAGAAGAACAGCTGACTCAGGAATTCTGGGAATTGAAGTCCATGAGTCATAAAAGAGCCGAGGTTGCCTACCCCTGGCATGGTATATAGTGTAACATATGACAAAGGGTTACAGATATGTGTAATCTAGTGAAAAGAAGGACTGGGGGTGACATGATAGCACTGTTCCAATATTTGAGGGATTGTCACAAAGAAGAGAGGGTCAACCTATTCTCCAAAACACTTTAAGTAAGAAGCAATGGTTGGAAACCAAGCAAGGAGAGAAGCAACTTAGAACTAAGGAGAAAATAACTAACAGTGAGAGCAATCAACCAATGGAATAGCTCCAATAGATCCAGTTTTTTTGTCCCTATGACATAAAAAAGATGTTGAGATTCTAGAAAGAGGGCAGAGAAGACATTGGTTTTTTTTCTATTTTTTTCCACTTAATCATTAGGAGGAAAAGAGTTTTATTACAAACTGGAATGGATGAGAGATATACTGTACGTTATCTTTTCCTCATGATTGGGCTCTGTGAGCAAAGCTAGGATTCATTGTTCAATCCACAAATCCATCTAGGAACTAAAATCATCTACGAGGGATTTTTTTCCCTCTACAGAAATATGGTGTGGAGGACACTCTGTTCACAAGATGGCCCTCAAACCACCAGCTGTAAAATAAATCGAGGGGAGTGTAATTCCAATTTATATAAATAAAAATGTAAATGTTCGTTTGTTCAAAATCTTAAATCTCTGAAAGTTCTTTACCGATTGCTTTGAAATTTTGACACAATGTTGCATTTGAATACGCGCGTGTTTTTATATACCTACTATTATATAGATGTCACACCTGTGACAGATAAAAACATGCTTTTTTTGAAAAACAGCGCGGCTTGCAGTAAAAAAATTAATGAGCAACGTCGTAGAAGCAACAATCTTGGCAGGACCTTTCAAAGGTGAAGATGTCCTCATTCCTCGCATTCCTATGATTCCAACGGATATGCCATTTCAATTTAAGAGATTGCAATTCCCAATTCGATTGGCGTTTGCAATCACCATCAACAAAGCTCAGGGCCAATCTTTAGAATTGTGTGGTTTAGATCTAGACACGGATTGCTTCTCACATGGACAATTATATGT
>NW_015386157.1:9017-11859 GCF_001527695.2 Protobothrops mucrosquamatus | reverse complement strand
TTCCTTCCTTCCTTCCTTCCTTCCTTCCTTCCTTCCTTCCTTCCTTCGCCAGAAATCTAGATGTCGTATTTTCCCAATGATGGGATTACTGTGTCTGCTATTGTAGTTTGGATTATCTGCAGCTTTGAAATGGTCTCCCAAGGCAAGATTCTGAATGTGGAGAAAGCATTTAGTGACACCCTGTCCTTGTTAGTCCATCCTTTCACTCTAATTTCTACAAGAATTCAATGCAAGACAGGCACTAATATGTCTGAGGTAGGGTTGATTATTTTACACCCGCAACTTCTGGAGGCAAGTCATTCTGCTGCTTAATTGTTCTGTCAGGAAATTTCTCCTTAGTTCTGGGTTGCTTCTCTCCTTGATTAGTTTCCATGCATTGCTTCTTGTCCTGTCTTCTGGTGCTTTGGAAAGTAGCTTGACTCCCTCTTCTTTGGGGCAGCCCCTGAGATATTGAAAGACTGCTATCATGTCACCCCTCGTCCTTCTCTTCATTAAACTAGACATACCCAATTCCTGCAATCACTGGGTGTATTTTTGTTGGTTTGAAACATTTGGCTGCTCATCCAAGCTTACTCAGTCTGAGCTAATGGGTTAGGCAGAAAGTCGTAGGAATGTACCAACTCATCCCACACCAGACTCAGGGTTTCTTCCCCAAAGTGCATTGCAACATGTCGAGGAAGATTCTCAGTCATCCAGGTAGAGTCATCTGAAAACTGAACCATGGTGATCGGACTTATTTTTGAGATGACGCTCTGCATAATGGTTACAAATGCATCATGATCATCTGTTAGCTCTTGGAAGGGGAAACCAATGCTTCTATCCATAACTTTAATATCATATTTTGTTGTGAGGGAAGTCAGAGTCCCAGAGAAGAAAATATTAAAAAGGCAGAAAAATATATTTCCTCAAAAGTATTTTTAAAACCAGAAACCAATCCTGGCCTCAAATCTCTTTGCCCCAAGCAGGAGCCAGCCCTATACAAATGCAAATGTAAAGTTCACAAACTTTCTAATGGTTTTACCTTAGTTTCCATCTGTTGCTTCTTGTCTTGTCTTCTGGAGTTTGGGAAAATTGAGCCCTCTTCTTTGTGGCAGCATCTCAAATATTGGAAGATTGTTATCATGTCACACCTAGTCCTTCTTTCCATTAAACTAGATACACTCAATTCCTGCAACTGTTCTTCATATGTTTTAGCCTCCGGTTCCCTAATCGTCTTTGCTGATCTTCTCTGCAGTCTTTCTAGAGTCTCAACATCTTTTTGATATCGTGGCAACCAGAACTGGTAAGCACATAAAGAAGTGAGAGTGTGTAGAAGTTAAATGGCAGATGCGATAAGGGTGACATGCATATTGTGGGGACCATAACTGGATGTAATATTCCAAGGTGTGGTCTTAACAAGAACAATATAAAGTGGTACTAACTCTTCACTTGATCTTGATTCTATCCCTCTAATGATAAATCAGTATAATTGGAACTATAGGTGTGGACCTGACAGAAATCTTCTCAATTAACCAGATTAATGTCAAGCATGAAACCTGGACTAATGTCCCCTTCTCCCACCCTGTCCCACCATCTCTGCTCCCAATCAAAACTTCTACTCATAATTTAAACTATTGTTTGTGGCCAATGTGTACTGAGCAGAATTGTTCCAGGAAGGAGAAAAGAGGACAGTTCAATAAAAGGAAATTAATCAGCTGTCAAGAGGAGTGATATCTCCAATTGAATGCCTAAAGCTACATCCTGATCTTCTTATGAAACGGTGCCCGTAATTTGCTCTGCCTTCTTAGCCTTTATGCCAAATAGCTCTAGGACGAAGCAAGATGTGAAGTAGATAGATGTGTTTGTTGTGCTTGTACTGTTCAGTAGTTGATGTGTCCTTATATCATGGATTTATTATTATTTATCAAAATGCTACATGAAAATTTCCTAATCTTGTCTACTGCTCGGTGTTTCTCTGTGCAGTGACTTTGACTTTCAGATGATGTCCTTGGACAGCACAATTTTGAACTTGCATTTTTCTAATTCTGCACAACAGAGTTCCATCATTTGTGTTTTCCTTCCATCTCATCAGCTGAGATATAGAAAAACTTCATTATCTGAAATTAAGAGTGAAGGATCAAAATGATATATTAATACTTTATACTGGTGTTTCAGTACTTCCTAGATTCTTGGGTTCATATTAATCCAGGGGAGATGAGATTATATGTCTCATCTTTGCTTACCAATTCAAAATTTAGATTTAATTTAATTTAATTTAATTTAATTTAATCTTTAATTTGTCAGCACTCTCCATTCCTGTCAAGGAATTGCGCAGCAGGTGTCCAAATGAAGTCATAGATGCTAACACGAACTTGTAGTTTTATATAAATAAATATTTTTCACATTTATATTTACAGCAGACAAGTTAGTCAGGCAAACAGGAGTATCATGAGGTAAATCACAAAGAGCATACAGAGCACACAGAAGAAAAAAGCAGGGAAAAAGGGAAACTCCCACTTTATACCACAGCAACCAATCACAGTGCAGATTGCCTCATGGAGGAGCCAGCACTCTGCAACCAATCAACTACAACTGTGTTCTGGTCCTTTGCACAACTGCACTGTTCCAGCTACTAAATTTAAATATCTTAACAATTCTGCTAGATCCTGCCTGGCTTACAAAACCCCTCAAACAAGAAAAACAACTAAAATAATAAAAGGGCAAGCTGGACTAAAACCATCAGAACTATAAATAGCAAAAATATGACAGAAATTCCCTCCTCTCATCAATATATGAAGTGTAAGGTCCTGCCTCAGCTATCTCCTCAGGAAAGCATGACTCTTGAAATGAGCATTATTTTACT
>NW_015386157.1:2857-6775 GCF_001527695.2 Protobothrops mucrosquamatus | reverse complement strand
TATTAGGTTATTGTCTAAAAGATGGAATGTCAAATTAATTAAGATATGTATAGACTGAAGATTATTGATGAATACTAGAAAGGTATTTTTTGTTTGATTGATAGAATAAGAACTGTATTGATCTGAACATGACAGTAGATTTTATGGGGGAAAGAGAGGGGATTAGTTGTTGTAATACTTTGAGATTTGTACTGATGATTTTCAAATGTAATAGAATTACGGTGCTCAACCGCCACACTACTTTTCAAATATGTAAATGTAATATTGGAAAATTAATAAAAAACTTGGGGGGGGGGAAAGAAGCTTCTTGGATGAGAAGCGAAATGTCTTCAAAGAAAACCAAGAAAGTCCAGTTGTCTCCTGAAAAAACTCCTTTGGGACAACCAAGACCTGGACGACTGAGAATCCCCACAGAAAAAGATTTATATGACCATAATAATTATCAGAAAACTTCATCTGTTGGAGTAAAAGATCTTAAGAAGCTGCAGTAAGAAAAATACCCACGTGAGGGCAGCAAAGGATTGGGAAAGTTGAAAAGAACTTAAAATGAAGAGTATGTAAACTTAAGACTCTTGTCACTTAAAACTGAAGTTACTGTTGCGCAAACTATTTTAGCTTGGTTTATAATCGATCCCCGACTGCAAAGACAACCTAGAGAATAACAAGCATGTTACAGTTTTGATCGTACACGATATGCTGATTGTAATAACACATCTTGTGAAGGAGACACATGGATTTTAAAAAGTTTTTTTTTTTAAAAAAAGGCTTGCGTTTTGTGTGTACCTGCCTGCTGTGTTGACAAGGTCCACACGATGGCAGAAGATGACCAGGAAAGAATCAAAGAAGCTAAATTAGACCAAGCAGAAAGACAGAAGTTTTTAGTGACTGTATCAACATAGAGGCTAAAATTCTTGATTTCTGGAGGTTCATAAGGTTGATCTCCATAAGATGATAGGGAAGACCTTTGGGAGACATTTAGTTCCATTTCTATTGTGCATAGAGTCCACCTAGACCAGGGGTAGGCAATCTTGGCTCTTTTATGACTCGTGGACTTCAACTCCCAGAATTCCTGAGCCATCATGGCTCATTTTGGAAACCTCTCCCTTTCCCCTCAGCGTGGCTGGCTCAGGAATTCTGGGAGTTGAAGTCCACGAGTCATAAAAGAGCCAAGGTTGCCTACCCCTGGACTAGACTGTGCTACAATCCACATAGTAATCCCACGTGAAATTGCTTTAAAAAAATAATCTGGAAGTTGTAACATACTTCTATTTCCTCCAGTGACATCACTGCTATACTCACTTCAGGGCTTACTTCCTGAACCTTGATAATGAATGAAGGTTAATATATGTGTCCCAGGATAATGTCGCAGGATCCAATCTGGGTTGGTCTCCAGGACCAGAGGTTTCGTCTTATGTTTTCTGAGCTTTCAGACTCATGCTGAAGCTCATCTTCAGAGAAATTCTCTCCAGCCTTGATAATGCTTCACGTGTCTGAGCTGCACAAATCCAGATGGCCACAAGATGGCGGCAAAGACAGTTTCAGTGTCCCTTTGCAACCATCTAGAGGTCTTCTGGATTTTTTTTTTTAGCCCACTTACGGTGCATGAGAGCCAATTTGGTGAAGGCACCAATCTAGAAACCGGGACACTATTTTTTCTAAGGTAGGACACTACCTTAGGCACAAAGGTGACCTTGGGCCTGTCCCTCTCTCTCAGCCCTAAGAAAGCTGCAATGACTTCTCCAGACAATTCCCAGGAGTCAACGTTGACTTGAAGGCAAACACACACATCACCAATGAACCAAGAATAATAATAATAAAAAAAATAAAGTTCAACCCCAGTTTTTAAAAAAGATGACTAGAAGGCTAGTCTAAAGAAAAGAAGAAATAGGGGAGACATGATAACAGTGTTCCAGTATCTCAGGGGCTGCCACAAGCCAGAGGGAGGCAGATTGTTCACCAAAGCACCAGAGGGAAGGATGAGAAACAATGGTTGGAAACTGACCAAAGAGAAAAGCAACCTGGAATTAAGGAGAAGCTTCCTGACAGTGAGGACAATCAACCAGTGGAACAGCTCACCCCCAGAAATCGTGGGTGCTCCATCACTGGAGGTTTTTAAGAAGAGACTGGACATTCACCTGTCTCAGATGGTATAGGCTCTCCTGCTTGAGCCAGGGGCTGGACTAGAAGACCTCCAAGGTCCCTTCCAGCTTCTATTCTATTCTATTCTATTCTATTCTATTCTATTCTATTCTATTCTGTTCTGTTCTGTTCTGTTCTGCTCTGCTCTGCTCTGCTCTGCTCTGCTCTATTCTATTCTATTCTATTCTATTCTATTCTATTCTATTCTATTCTATTCTATTCTATTCTATTCTATTCTATTCTATTCTACCTCCGAGGTCCCTTCCAGCTCTATTCTATTCTATTCTGTTTATTCTGATTTTAAAAAGAAGCAATATTCACAATGACCACATGGTGGGAGCAGAGGATCAGGAACGATGTTACAAATTCAGAATCGGGGAAGGGTAAATAATTATCGGAGAAAAAGGGAAGCGCTCCTAACTCTGAGTTTGCATGCAAAAACTGGAACCCAACAATGCTCAGAAAAGGTACGATAGAAAGAAGGAATGTTGAGTTTTCCTACTTCTCAACTCTCCAAAATCAGTTTTGGTGGAATCCTAAGGAAAATGTTGGCTTCCTCTTTGTTGAATATGATGGAAGTGAGTCTAGAGAACAATCAAGCAAAGATTCCCAACCTGAGCACCAGGTTGAACCCCAGCGTCTAAAGGGCTCTGTCCAACTCTAGAATGATTAAGGGTTGATTTCAAGATCTTTCCCCAATTTTCAAGTGGGCTGAATTCTTACTTTCTTATCCCGCAGGGGGCAGAAACACAGCTTGATTTGGAGGGTCTGTTTCAATATGGGTTCAGTTTTCCACCCTAAGGATTAGAGAATAACAGAGTTGGAAGGGACCTTGGAGATCTTCTAGTCCAACCCCCTGTGTGGAACATTCAGATATAAATAAGCAAGATGCTTCTGATATGGTGGGAAAACACTCTTGCAAGCACATGTTTGATGATCCCTCAAGTTGCTGGGGTTTCCCCCCCCCCACCTAGTTCTTGTTTTAGAATAGAATAGAACAAGAAGGGACCTTGGAGGTCTTCTAGTCCAGCCCCCCCTGCTCAAGCAGGAGAACCTGCACTATTTCAGACAAGTGACTGTCTATTCTCTTCTTTTTTAAAAAAGAGATTTTTTATTTTTCTTTCTTTTCTGTCTTTCTTTCACCTGCAGGTGGCATATAAAGCTGACTTTATACTACTTTATACTTTATATTACTTTATACTTTATACTACTCCTATTTTGGCCTCCTTAGAGAAGACCTGGGCATTTTATGCTTGGTCTTTTGGCTGTCCCTGTCTGGCCTGCATGAGGTCAGTTGGAAATTAGAAATCAAATGTAAATAAGTATATGTCATGCATGAATACAAATGGGCTCAGAATTGGGTATGTCTAATGAAAAGAAGGACTAGGGGTGACATGATAGCAGCCTTCCAGTATCTCAGGGGCTGCCCCAAAGAAGAGGGAGTCAAGCTATTCTCCAAAGGACCCGAAGGCAGGACAAGAAGCAATGGATGGAAACTAACCAAGAAGAGAAGCAACCTGGAATTAAGGAGAAACTTCCTGACAGTGAGACCAATTAATTAGTGGAACGACCTGCCTCCAGATGTTGTGGGTGTTCCAACACTGGAAGTTTTAAAGAAGAGATTGGACAACCATTTGGTACAGGGTTTCCTGCCTGAGCATGGGGTTGGACTAGAAGACCTCCAAGGTCCCTTCCAATTCTGCCACTCTGTTATTGACTATTTCTTATCTTGTATGGACTTTGTTTATTACATTGTTTCTTAATGTGTGCGTTTCAACT
>NW_015386157.1:0-1001 GCF_001527695.2 Protobothrops mucrosquamatus | reverse complement strand
CTCAACTTACGACCACAACAAAGCCCCAAATTTCCATTGCTAAGCGAGACATTGGTGAAGTGGGTTTCGACCCGTTTTACGACCTTTCTTGCTACAGTTGTTAAGTGAATCACTGCGGCTGTTAAGCTGGTAACACCGTTGTTAAGTGAATCTGGCTTCCCCCATTGACTTTGCTTGATAAAAGGGGATCGCGTGACCCGGGGACATTACAACCGTCATAAATACGAGTCAGTTGCCAAGCGGTTGAATTTTGATCACGTGACCGTGGGGAATGCTGCAACGGTCGTAAGTGTGAAAAGTGGTCCTCAGTCACTTTTTTCGGTGCCACTGTAACTTTAAATGGTCACTAAGTGAGCTGTTGTAAGTTGAGGCTTGCCATTCTACTGTATCCAGGTTGAATAAATTCGCTGCTGTGCTCTCTTGGTTGACCTGCAGAGGGCGATGAAGGGAAGGGACATCTTGGAACATGTGATATGGCTCTGGGTTTTTAATTTGTCTAAAGACTGTTCTTCTCACGTGTTTCAATTGAAAATGGTTCAGATTATTAGATACTGTACATTTAACATCTTTAAACTGAATGTCAAGTGGCAGTATGGAAAGTGGAAAATTGCCTAAATCTCTCTCTTCCCCACCTTCTCTTGTCTGTCTGTCTATCTATCAATCATCTTTCTTCTTCTTCCTCTTCCTCTTCCTCTTCCTCTTCCTCTTCCTCTTCCTCTTCCTCTTCCTCTTCCTCTCCTTCTCCTTCTCCTTCTCCTTCTCCTCCTCCTTCTCCTTCTCCTCCTCCTCCTCCTCCTCCTCCTCCTGCCTGGCTTACAAAACCCCTCAAACAAGAAAAACAACTAAAATAATAAAAGGGCAAGCTGGACTAAAACCATCAGAACTATAAATAGCAAAAATATGACAGAAATTCCCTCCTCTCATCAATATATGAAGTGTAAGGTCCTGCCTCAGCTATCTCCTCAGGAAAGCATGACTCTTGAAATGAGCATTATTTTACT
>NW_015386156.1:268211-296844 GCF_001527695.2 Protobothrops mucrosquamatus | reverse complement strand
CTACAGTGTTTAATTATGTTTCCAGTTAAAAGTTTCTTTCAATTGAGCTGATTATACAATTGCTAGAATTTTGCTACATGCTGATTTAGACATTTAATACACTTTTTCATTGTTTTTATTGAACTATGATTAACAAGCAATATCAGGTAACTACATTAACGTAAATCCAAAATGCATACAGAAAAAAATAAAAAGTTTAAAAAAGATCTAGTACAATGTAAATAAAGAGATATGTAGTATACAGATAGAAACTTATATATATAAAGTATACCATATTATAACTTGCTGCTATTAAGATAAACCATAAAATCCATCCAAATTTGATAAAATTGAATTCCTGCCTTTGATGTCTCATTATTTTAATTGTGATTTTTTTTTCTAATGTGGCAACTGAAGCATCTCTTCACTTGGTCTCCCAAAGTCATTCCCATAAACCATTACAATCTGTTTCATTCTAGAAAAATATATTGGGTGGAAAAGAGCATTGATATTTAAAAAAAAATATTTGGCTCTAATATAGTTTCAGTTTATGGCTACCAAAATAAATTGTGCTTTCATTACAGGATTCTTAATTGTCCTTGCATCTCTGAATCCATGATTATGCATTAAATTTGAAATCTCTTATGAACTCCAGTCTGAATTTTTAATGCATCAGTACTGAAGTCAATACTGAAATCCCTCTTACTATAAAATTATTTGTGTGAAATTTTTTTTACTGTCCTTAATTTTCAATAACCAGGAGCATACATAAATGTTAGAGTTATTATTTTATCAAATTTCCCATGTATATTTATTTACCTTCCCTATGTTTTAGAATCTATTGAACTTTGAAATTTATACCAGCTTTGAAAACATATAAATACATTAACTATGTAACTACATAATTGGATCAATTAGCAACTGGAATATAATATCACTATGAAGGCTGTCACTTCTTAGTTTTATTAACATCTGGCATAGAAATAAATTAAAATAGACAAACTCCAATTTTGCTTTTTAATAAAATATAACTTCCAAAATATATAAGGCAAAGACTGAATGAAGGTAAAGTTCTATTTATAAGATCCCATAATGGGAATCTTGGGACCACATAGTACAAGTAATCCTTCAGTTCCACTCATTCATTCAGTGGCTTTTTGAAATTATGACAATGCTGAACAAAAGGATTTAAGAGCAGGAGTCAAAATTCTCTCTGTTGCAGCATCCCCATGTTCAGGTAAACAAAATTTAGGTATCTGACAAACAGGTCATATTTACTCTCTTTTTTTTTACTTCTACATGTCATATTCGAACCAGATTGGCATCAGGTTAAAAACTGGGAGATTGGAAGTTCTAGTTCCACCTTCAACACAAAGCCAACTAGGTTACCATAAGCAAGTCACATTCTCCCAGTCCTACGAAGAAGGCAATGGCAAACCGTTTCTGAAATTTTGCTAAGAAAAATGAAGGTACTTTTCCAGGCAGTTGGCAGGAGCCAATGCTAACTCAAAGCCATCAAAAAAGATTACATTTTATTATTTTTATAAATAACTCAAGGTGGTGAACATTGCTAATATTTCTCCGTAGAACCACAATCCTATGAAATGAGTTGGGATGAGAGGGAGTTACTGGCCCAAAGACACCCAGCCAACTTTCATGCCTAAGGAAGGACTAGAACTCACATTACTGTAAATTTAAAATAACAATTACTTCAATAATATATGTATTTATTTCTACTAGATACCTATTTGTATTTTGAGGTGAGAATACGGTGGATTCATCTAATTCAGGGGTGTCAAACTGCCGGCTTGCGGACCAGACACGTCATCCGGAAAACCGTCCTGATGCGTTACGCGACGACATGTGACATTGCAAGTTTAACATGTCTGATCTAATTATTAGGGATGGAATCATCAAAACGAAACAATGGTTCATATGATGTGGTTACTTCACATATTACTTTTGTTCCTCAAAACTCATTAGTTTTCTGGATGCCTATGTTCTTTTGTATTATATACCAAAGTTTTGGAAATCAAGAGGAAAGCAAAGATATGACATAACTGCAAAAAAACCACAACAATAACAACACAAAAGAAGCCTGAGGAATTAAAACAGTGATGGTAAACCTTTTGGGCAAAGTGCCAAGCACATGTATACATCTGAACTAGACTGTGTTGTTTTTCTGAGTCATATATGTGTGTGTATGTGAGTATATGCATAATTATTTTTTTGCCTTGTTTATGCAAGTGTATAATAATAATAATAATAATGATAAAGTTGGAAGGGACCTTGGAGGTCATCTAGTCCAACCCCCTGCTCAGGCAGGAAACCCTATACCATTTTGGACAAATGGCTGTCCAGTTTCTTCTTAAAAACATTAGAAGTGGTTACCCTTTGAGAGCTGTATGCAACGAAATCTCATTTTAATGTATGCTGATAAATGTATGTGTAAAGTGACAATAAAGTTATGATTCTATTCTATTCTATTTCCTACATGGTGAATTAAATTTATTTAAATATTAAAAACAAAATTATATGATGTGCATATACATAAAACTACATATTTTTGTAGGTAAGAGTTCTATGTTTCATCATATTTTAGTGTATACAAAAAGAATGAAATCATCATAAAAGGGCTACTTAACATCTTATTACAACAACTGGTCTCCTAATTTGGAAGCTGTTTAGAGTGGAATCCTCAGAGACCCAGCAAAATTTCAGTTACAGATCATCATCACAAATTATTGTGAAGTAGCCCATTATGCACAAGTTCTGATGCTAAGAATTATTTTTCAATTATTATTAGGTAATGTTGAACTAAGTTTATTTACAAGTCATTTTTCTTTAGCAAGAGCTCATCATATATTTACTACTTCTCATATGTTATCTACTATTTTTCAGGAGCTCAGGTTGGCACAGATATTAGGGTAATCAAATGCTTTGTATCCAAAGACAAAAAAGTATTTTAGAGCAGCCAGAGGTGCAAACACAGCATTTCCCTTCTTAAACCACAACATTTTCTTGGCATTGTATATCTGCAAAAATAATAAGTGTTGGTAAATGTACATGAGATTCTCAAGTGGTCTCCCCACCTAGATCTAAACCAAATCCAGGCTTGCTTAGCTTCAGAACAAGCTGCATTATAACCCAATAGACCACACGAGCTTGAGAATTCTTTAAAAACTAAAATACAAAGTAGTTTTTCGTACTGTACCAACAAAAGACCAAATACCAACAAAAGACCATTCAGCATACATTGTATTTCTGGCATCTAATCACTATAACACTCTGAATGATTTATTTGATAAAATTATCAAGACAGCAGCAGCATAAAGAGGGAAAATAATCTCCAGTGACATCCAACATACATTATTACTGCTGTGCATACCTTGAAAATGACCTCATATGAGTACCAAACATACATTCTTAAAGGATGCACAACTTTAATTTATCAACTGGAGAAAGGCATTATATTGCCATGCAAGTTCTACCCCATTTTTTAAGTGCATTGCCACATCACAAGCATGCCTACAAGGCAGGGATGGGCAACTATGGCAACTTTACAACCTGTGGATTTCAACTCCCAGAATTCGTGAGCCAGCCACCATGCCAGCCCACCCCTGCCACAAGGGATGGAGTTTACAATGTAATATCAATAACCACTGCTCACATTCATTCACATTTATTCACATTCACATTTATTTAGGTAAAAATTCATAGCCTTCTTTCAACTTTCTGCACAAATACCAAGATAACAGTAAAAGAGAATATTTAATAATATAAAAGATGTGCCTCCTCCAAAGGTGCTTATACAGACCAAATGCCTTTTTTAAAAAAAAAAATTGTATTTTTAAAGATCTTATAAGGAAAAATACTCAATTTTTATATCAGGTAATAAAAGGGTTTACCATGAGAAGTCATTATAAAGAAAATACTGCTATATACTTCATGAGCAACCACACCCATAGGATGTCATAATTTGACTGCAATTAGATGCAATTAGATTTCTTTTCACTAATCTAAAATTCAGCTATATTGGTATTAGGATAACATAATCTTTCAGGCTGAAACCCTTCTAGCTTTTACACTAGGAGTGGCCATCTATACACTTCCACTGCTGTCAAGAAATTATTAGGAATTAATTATAGATACATAATTCTAAAAAGAACAGTAAGTGACATAGCAAAATAATTACAGACTGTTATATTTCCGTCAAGAAATGTGATCACATGTAGAACATGCATTGTCACAAACACAATAAAAAGAAGAGTAATAAAGAGCAATGACAGAAAGATTACAATTCTAGTGTGCCAAAACAACAACTTCTGATGTGAAACATAGCTTGAATTGATTAGAATAGTCATTTTACTGTTTATAAATCACTAATTTTAATAAAGCTTTTCAGCAAATCATTCCAGCTAGAAAGGGAATGGATATCAATGTTCCTTCAAAAAATTCTCAGAAAGCACAAAGAAGTCTTTTCTCTGTTTTACAGTACACCACTACCACCTGCTGTTTATTTCAGCATCTTACACAAAGAAACAAGTACCAGCAGTGCTTTTTTTGTAAAAAAAAAAAAAAATGCCGGAACTCACACAGGTCATACAACCCGCCTTGCCTACCCTACAAGGTTCCATCCAAAAAAGGTGCCGGAACTCCATTCTGGGCGTTCTATGACAAAAAAAGCCCTGAGTACCAGTAATAGCTAGCTGCCCTCAAACTATTTTTATTAATTCAACTGCAGCAAACTATTAAAGTTCATTAAAGAAACAGATTTAAGCATGTCATTTTGCTTTATTTAAAAAAAAAAACCCAAAGGTCCATACAAAAATACAAATGTGAAAGATACAGGATGTATAATATCTTTTTAAAAGCAAGAAGCTTAGATCATCCCAAAAGAATAATCAAGAGTTAGCATCCTCATACTGTATTTTTTTTTCCAAACAGACACATTCTTCCACATTAGCATCTTTGAACAACAACAACAAAATGCCGGAAGGTTCAACTTTAATATATGCATTCACACTGCAGTTATAATACCCTAAAACACATAAATTAAAGTCCCAGTTATCCATCACTTTTGTGCCATAATGATATTATTTTTGTAACTATGGAGAGTTTCATAACTAGTTATTTTAATTTGTATTAGAATCTAGAAATTTAAATTTCTCTCTGCCTCATTAAAACATATATTTTTGCATTATCACAAAATGATTATGGGTTCTGGGAAGAAATAATTATTAATTTCAATGAGACGATTTAATATTTTTGAATGGCCATCTTCCATTGAATTACACAACTATTAAATGGAAATTGGTAATTGGAAAAGAGAAAATTATTCTCTGCCCTTCTTGTTCCTAAAACACTAGTCCATCAGCACTAGAAAAACAAAAGAAAAAATGTACTTTACTTATGTAATTGCTGTTTAACATTTTCCATTTATTGTTTTCCATCATTTAGTTCAGTAAGCTATGTTTCTAATAGTTTCTACGTGAACCTCCAAAAAAATTACTGGCAAACTTTTGGAAAAGGGTTTTTCAAGCACTGATTAATGCATTTTCAATTTCCCTATATGATTTTAAAGTAAGATGTCCATTCACACCATCATCCTGTACTATACAGTATAATCAAACACTTTATCTTGTCTGGGCACTGGGAGCAGCTGGCATCTGCAGGTAGGCAGAGAGTGAAAAGGGCAGAGATTGTGAGGGGGGGGATAAGCAGATGGGGGGAGTTCAAGAGGTGGCAGTCCCTTACCTTACAGAAGTTCAGGGCTGGGAGGGACCAAGCTACAAATGGCACAGATCAGGGTGAATCCTTCCCTAACGACCTGTGGGATTCAGTTAAAGACAACAACAGGGACTGCCAAAAGTGTTGTTGTTAAGTGATGCAATCACATGACACCACACCTTTATAACCATATCATTTAGCAATGGAAATTTTGGTCCTAATTACGGTTCTTAGCCAAGGACTACCTTTAGTGTAGATTTAAAATGGAAAGAAGAAGCATATTATCCTGTACGATGCTGATGATACTATTCTAACAGACAAAAATGCAAAGGCTCTGCAAGGTTTATTAATAAAAGTCAAGGAGCATAATGAAAAAAATGGGACTAAGATTAAATATAAAGAAGACCAAACTATTGGCAAATATGGCAACCAGCTTTAGAATTTATAATGAAAACATCAATGTGGTAGATAACTTCGGTCTTTTAGAATCAACCATCAACAATAAAGGAACAAGCTTTCAGTTTTTAAATTTTGGTGTTGGAGAGTATTTGTTCATAATGTCCAGTGGTATCATCCAGTCTTTTTTTTAAACATCAACATTTTAATGGCATTCTGATTTAGTATTGTTATTTTATGATTTTATTGTGCATTGTTCAGAGTGAAGTTCTCTGAGGTGGGTGGCCTCCTAAGTACAATTTATAAATAAAATAAGACTCCTGAAACTACCATAGACAGGCAAGAAAACAAAACAAAAAAGGATTGCTGAACAATTCAACCCAGAGTCCTCACTAGAGGTTCAAATGACCAATCTCAAATTATCCAACACATTAGACCAGTGATGGTGAACCTTTTAGAGACTGAGTGCCCAAACTGCAACCCAAAACCCACTTAAGCATAGTCGAGTGCCGGGTGGGTGTGGCCCATTGGGTGGGCGTGGCCCATTGGATGGGCATGGCCAATTGGGTGAGCGTGGCTGCAGTGGTAACGGAAGACTGGGTGGGACTAAAAAGTTCAATCAATCAATTTCAACTTTGCAAGATCTTTTTTTCCCGCGAGAAGTTGAAATTGACTGATTGAACCTTTTTTTTTTTTGCACACGGCGGTGGAGGCCTAAAGCGAAAAGGTTTATAAAACCCAGCTGAAGGCCTAGGACTGGAGCAACGGTGCGCGTGCCCACAGAGAGGGCTCTGAGTGCCGCCTCTGGCACCCATGCCATAGGTTCGCCACCACTGCATTAGACAGTTCTCTAAAAAAAGGCTGTTATAGCAAGAAAGGTAAAAGGAAAGAGAAGAGGACAACAGCAGTAACTAGACTCAATTATAGCAGCAATGGAAATATTCACGACTGGAAGACCTGAAAGACTAGGTTAGAATCAGATTGTCAGGAAGAAAATTTATCTATGTGGTTGCAAAGAGTCAACACCAACTTGATGACACATAATCAATCAATACCTATGTCACATAATTCCAACTTCAATTGTCATGAACTGTGACACTGATATTCAGATATTCCATCACTGAATTCTGAAGGTTCCAAAAGCTACAGGAGGAGTTGAAGGCTGCAGGTGATCCACTCCTGTCTTATTTGTTTTTTTGTTTGTTTGTATCCCACCTTTATTATTTTTACAAATAACTCAAGGCGGCAAACATATCCAACACACTTTCCTCCTCCTATTTTTCCCACAACAACCTTGTGAGGTAAGTTGGGCTGAAAGTGTGTGACTGGCCCAGGGTCACCCAGCTCGCTTTCATAGCTAAGGCGGGACTGGAACTCATGATCTCCTGGTTTATAGCCTGGTGCCTTAACCACTAGAACAAACTGACACTCATATTGTTTGCGTTGAACTTTTTATCATGTAAACACGACAGTTAACTGACAGTAAAAACACACTGACAGTAAAAACACAATTACTTAGGCAAAAATGAAGCATGGTACTGAAAAAAGAAATGTAACCACCAAATAGTAAGGACAAGCCATTAAGTACAAATGAAGCCATCTTAATAAGCTGATATCCTATTAAATAACAAAGGCCAATCTACCACATCAGAAGAAACCAGGTCTCTCAAAATATAAACTACAACCATGATCTATTTTAAAAATTACTCATTTTGAAAATATAAAGAACAACAGTCTAGCATTTATTATTACATCTCCAATTTTTACCTCTGTTTAGATGGTGTGCTAACCAAAGCAGACTCTTCTTTAAAGGAAAGTTTCCAGGATTCATCTGGTTTATAGTCACTTTGGCCCAATTCTTCCATGACCCAGTCACGTAAATCTTCTGGCATGTTACTCCAAGCTCTTTTTGAACTTGGTTCATCAAAATAGATTGACTAGATTTTCAGAAGAGAATATTGAAACATGTTTCACAATGTAAGTTTCCAGAAATAATCCTTACTTTGTTTAATAAATTCCACAATAACTCTAAATACTAGGTAGTCATTGGACCTATTCAACAAACCATCATTTAGTATAATATATGACCTGAGCTCTTGACACAGTAGCTCATCTCAGTTTCCAATTAATAAACCTTTTGTTGCAAGTTTAAATCAGAAATTTATTCAAATGTGCACAGGATATATATTTTACAAACTTCCCTATTAAGATACCTGAATCTCTTACAACTGTCATGACTGTACTGTAATATCAATAAACTGAGGCATATTCAAAAACATGCAGCTCTGTCTGCTTTGATATTGCAGAAGTAAAATCTTTGGCTCATATCTTCTCATACTATGTTTTCTACAAAAGTGCCCAAGACATTACTAATGTCCCGGAATTCAAACTTTCCCTGATGAATCCTATGAATTCTGTGTTCAACATCTCTCATCAGATCAAGATTTAAGAAAAACTGCAGATGTTATTAAAATTATTGAAATAACCTCCAGAATATGACAGCAATTAATAGCCATGTAACCTCTTTATACTTCAGATCTGTTTTACAGTTGTTTGCAACAAGGTCATGCGCAGCATCCTTGCTATCTTTCCTTGCCCTCAATTTTCTTTATGCGTCTTATCATGTTTAACAGTTCTAAATCATATTTTAGTTCTTAATGTTAATACTATTTTGTTCTAAATTAGTGGTAATATCATCCTGTGATGTATTATTCAACTAAGCATCTAGACTCTAGAGTAAACCCAGGCATTGGTTTGGGACATTATTATGGGAGCTCTGACATAGTTTCGCATTTTTATTGTGCCTCAAAGCAGTTTTAATTTATTTCTTTTAGCCTAATTCTCAAGGTGAAGGGATTGCTCATTAACCCCAGTTTCTGAATAACAGGGCAGCCATACAAATTGGATTAATAAATAAAACAAACCCTAATCATTTCTCTCTTCCCATAAATAGAAATATGAAACATACCGATTTTAAACTGTCGCAAAGAATTATATATTTACCATGTATGATGGAAGTGTTTTCAATATGCCTGATTCAGGTTTTTGTGTAAACGGTCCTTCCAGCACTCCTCGCTTTAGCATATGAAGAAGCAGTTTTGCATATAAGTTTCTATTCTTTCTACCAACAATTCCTGTACCAGCACCTGAAGGCTCACAAAGTTTTTTAATCCAAACAGCACATCTGTAACGTTCTGAAGAAGACAAAAGATAAAAATTACGAAACAAGCCTACTGCTTAAAATATTATGCAGAATATTATCCTTAAGTGCCTAATAACACAAAAATCATTAAGCTGCTGAGAGCCTGAATACATTTACTTCTAAATAAGGACTCTTTTTAAAAAAAAAATCAAAGAAAATAGTTATGTGCTAAACATTTTTAAATCAATTGGCAAAACAGGCAAAGGGAAATCTTCAAATTTGTAAAACATAATGCCTAAATCTCCTGACTCTAGAGCAGACCTGCAACTTGCAATCCACCTTGTGGATTGTGCCGCCCACTGGCATTTTTGAAAATTTCAGTACATTCATCAAAGCTGCCATCCCAAAAGACATGCTGCCAAGTGCCTCCAATGACTCACTGCTGCCACTCTGCTAACCGGCAAACAGTCAATCAGGACACCAGATATTCCTTTGCAGCCCACGATTATTTTTAATTTATCAATGTGGTTCCTTCTAGTTCCGCAGACCTAAAATAATATCACTGAAATCCCTCCTACAATACAGATTACAGGTAATCCTCGACTTACGACAATTGAGCGCAACATTTATGTTGCTAAGCAAGACGTTTGTTAAGTGAGTTTTGCTCATTTTATGATCTTTCTTGCCACAGCTGTTAAATGAATCACCGTACTTGTTAAGTTACTAACACTTAACAGTTGTTAAGTGAATCTGGCTTCCCCATTGACTTTGCTTGCCAGAAAGTCATAAAAGCTGATCACATGATCCCGGGATACTGCAACGGTCATAAATATGAACCAATTGCCAAGCAGCCCAATTTTGATCACGTGACCATGGGGATGCTACAACAGTCGTGTGAAAAACAGATCATAAGTCACTTCTTTCAGTGCTGTTATAACAAACTGATGTAAGTCAAGGACTACCTGTAATTTAGAGGTTATATTTTTAAATAACTATAAACTTTATATTGATACATGATATATTCCTATTGTTATTTTATACAGGTGGATAAACTACTAATAAAGTTTCCGTGGCAGGATAATGGTTTTTTTTTAATTTTCTTCAATTAAATTCAGGTTTTCTGATCAGGATGGCATCTTTAACTTACAAAATTTTTAGTTCTATCATTGGGTTTTTATTTTGATGTATCTATTCATGTGAAAAGAAAATAATTCTTTCTGGGCTTGTTTAGATGGCTAAAGTGTGATTCCTTTGAAAATTAGACAAATTCTTATATCACTTCAGTAAGCAATGAATGACTCTTTCAACATTCAAAGGAATTAGGCACAGGGAAGCAAATACATTTTGACCCCCACGAATTCATGTGAGAAATTCACATTATAGACTAATACTAATATGAAATTGTGAGGAGGGAAAATGTTTTATTGGAAACCCTGCACTAATCAAGAAATTAACATCTCAAATCAATTATAAACAATATCTATTAGAAGGAGGTTTTTTTAACACTAGTAAGAAAAAAAAGCAAATCTATTTCAAGGAGTCAAGTGTGTAAGAGAGAGACAAGAGAGAGACAGAGACAGAGACAGAGAGAGACAGAGAAAGAGGAGAGAGAAACACAACCTTGGAGAACGGTATGGTAATTAAAGATGGGTGATGCTGAACTAGGCTCAAAAAGTATGGAATCTAAGTAGCATTATGGGAATAACGCCACATTTTAAATCACTTTGGATCTTTAATAATCATTTGCTGCCTTTTAATGTTCATTTTACAGTGTTTCCCCAAAAATAAAACCAAAAGAGACAACAAGTCTTATTTTTAGGGAATGTCTTACCCGCTTACCTTAGGACCGCCACAGCCAGGCCTCCAGTCCCCAAGACCTGTCGCACCGCTGCTCGAATTCTTCTGTGGCCGCGTGGTGCCTGGCACCGGTGCTGCTTGCGGCCAGACGCTACATGGTGCGTGAAGCCAGTGCCGCCACTTGTGGCAGAAGGCCGTGTGGTGCATGGTGCCGGTGCCATTGCTTGTGGCAGGAGGCCATGTGGCACATCACATCGGTGCCACCGCTCCCGTGCGGCATGGTGCAATGCGCCACGCAGCCTCCTGCCATGAGCAGCAGCCCCGGCATGATGCTCCATGTGGCATCTGGCCGCAAGTGGCTGCAAAAGAACTCAGGCAGTAGCACGACAGGTGTCAGGGGATGGGTGGCCTGGCTGCGGCGGTCCTAAGGTAAGCAAGCGCAGGGCACATGGTGCAGCTCCACCCCCCAAACCAGCTTGATTTTTATGCGTGCACATCGCCCCACCTCGTACAACCAGGGCTTATTTTGGGGGTAGGACTTATATTAGGGGCACACATAAAAATCAAGCTAGGTCTTATTTTTAGGGTAGGTCTTATTTTCCAGGAAGCACGGTATGTTCAATATTTTTGGCATGTATCCCAATGATTGCAGGGCATCCGAGGAAAGAGTCAATTTATTTCTAATGCCTGTTTTCCACAAAGAACGGAAGTTATCTCTTGCTATCAGAGCAACTAAGGTGGCTAAATTAAATACTAATTTCAGCCAGTACCTAAAAGTAACAATATAGATCTAACCTCCATTCTTCCAATTCCATTCTTAAAGCTACAGTAGGAATGCATTGGGGGACATGCAAGATTGCTCTCAAGAATGTTGATTGCTGAAATAGTTGCATATTTGTACATTGTATCATAATTGCTTCATTACTTTCCCTCAAATAGCAAAAGCATGGCAGGGATGCAATATCCTCCACTGGTGCAGAGAAAAGTCAAAACAGCTATAGTTACTTGTCACCTGTGATATTTAGATACAATCTAAATGAGCATTCTCTATCCAAGTGTGCAGTGTTCACATCCTATGCAGGCAAAGGTATTTTAGATTCAGAGTGGACACTTTCTTAATAGCCGATGAATGCTTTTTAAAGCACCTTTTCCTGGGCTCACATGCTAACCTCAGGGGCTCAGAAAAATATACATTTGAGTTAAGAATGTTAAGGGTCAGGCACAGAGCAGCAAAAGCAGCACATGGTCAAATTCTGCTACTGCCTCCTTAATGACTTAACTCAAACACATATTTTTCCAGAGCTGTGCAACTACCATGTGAGCTACAGAACAGTCGTGGTGCTTTTAAGGAACAGCCAACAAGTACAGAGAAGAGACTCCTTTGGATCTAAACATTGTATATCTCTAGTTTTTGTTACTGGCCTCTTCAAATAACAATCAGCTTCTTTTTGCTACATTTAACTACTGCATCCTTTCCCTCTGAAGATTCTGAGAATTTAACAGTTTTTCCAAACAAAAAGTTGTTATCTTTGTGTATCATTCTTTCAAGTTGAACTAAATAATAATTCCTTTTATTTACCGCAGATTTGCCAATGATTGCTCTCTATCCAACTGCTCTCATCACTGCATCGAGCTCCCTAATTTTTATTCTTTCATTCTTATCTTTTATCTCATAAAATAAATTAAAAATAAAAATAAATTTAACTTAGGCATGTTGGTGTTCTCCAAACTGTCTACCACATTATTTATATAATCATATTTAAAAACCACCCATCTCCTCATAGACCAACTCTGGGCAGTGTACAAACAGTCAAAATAATAATTTATATATACAAACTATATATAATAAAAACAATTAAACATAGGAATAGTTAAAATTCAAGATTATAAAGGTGGAGGAGGGGCTTCTGAGTATTAGCTAGCTCTCTGTGGGCCCCAAGCAAGTTAACAGAGCAAGGTCTTCAAGCATTTACAAAATATCAGGAGGGTTGGGCCTGCCTCATCTCTGGGGGGAGAAGGTTCCAAAGGGCAGGGGCCAATGGCAGAGGAAGCTCTTTTCCTGGGCCCTGCCAATTGCAATTCTTTAACTGACCGGGTCTGCAGATACTTTCCCTGCCTGACTGGGTGGGATGGACCAATATAATGGGATGAAGACAGTTCCATAGGGAATCTGGTCCCATGCCATGTAGGGCTTTAAAAATCATAAACACATCTTAAATTGGATCCAGACACAAACCAGTCTCTAGTGCAGCTTGTGCAGCAGAGGTGTTACATGGACTATTCTTGGGGCACCCACAACAACTCACACAGCCTCATTCTGTACTAGCTGAAGTTTATGGATACTTTTCAAGGGTAACCCCATCTAGAGCACATTGCATTAGTCCAGATAGGAGATGACCAGAGTGTGAGTGACTGAGCAAAGAGCCTCCCTACCCAAGAATGGGTGTAATTGGCACACAACATGAAGTTGAGCAAAGGCTCTCCTAGCCACGACTGTTACCTGCTCTTCGAGCAAGAGCCTTGAGTCCAGGAGGGCCCCTAGATTACGCACCTGTCTGAGGTAATGAAAAACCATCCAAGACCAAAGATGATAAACAGAGCGCTCCTCACCCACCCACAACCACTCCACTTTACCAAAGTTCAGCTGAAGCATGTTGTTCCCTATCCAGATCCCCATAACTCAGGCACTGCAAAAGAACATCCATCTCACTCACTTCACCCAGGATGGAGGTATATATCAGCATTCTGATGACACTTCATCCAATGGTGATAGATGATCTCATTCAACAGTTACATATCAAAAAGGAGGAGAGCGAGCACTGAGTCCTGCGCACCTACAAAGTAGGGGCTGTGGAACTGCACCTCTCATCTCCTATCAAAACAAATTGGGACTGGTCTTGGAGAAAGGTAGTAGACCAGCAAAAGTCTGTGCCACCCACCCCCACTTCCCTAAGTTGGCCCAAAAGAATACTGTGGTCGACAGTAATGAAAAAGCCACAGAGAGGTCAAGAGGAGCAAGGATGGATGTACCATCCCGCTCCTGCCAGATCTAACAGTGCAACCAATGCCAAGTCTGTACTATATCCAGGTCTGATTGCTGACCGAAAAGGAGTACAGATAATCCATTTTAATCAGAATTTTCTGGAGTTGCAATGCCACCATCTTTTGACCACCTTCCTTGCTCTATCACTTTTTATAACTGCACTGTATTTGAGATACCATATAAAACAAAGTATTTTGTTTGAACAAAGTATTTTTTTTAAAAAAAGGCTCCTTTATAAACTCTGTTTACAGTTTTCTTAAATAACGGTAAAGCAGTTCGTTTTTCATAAAGAGTATTGTAATCAAATTTGGAGTTAATTTCTTGAAGTCCTTATCTCTCAACTTATAACTCTTCAAATGTCCACGGAAAAGCTAATAAATGATAAACTCCTTATAGAAAGCAAAAGGCTTTCAACTGAACCTGAAACCGCAACATTTGCATGTTAACATAGAGTACTTATATCTCTCACTCCATGTAAAAACTGCAGAGTTTTTATTTCTCTCTGCGGCTTTTTTTCATCTCTAATTTTCTCAGCCTGCTTTGTTCCTTTAAATCTGTAAACCTGGTTGATTTAAAGTAATATTATTTTTGTGCTTTCTTCCTAAATATCCCTTTTTGTCAGTAACTGAGCCATATGTTCCATGTTGGAGTTTCTACACTTCATATTCTATCATTAGTGCCACTTTGTTCATTGCCTAGAATCTGGCAATCATTTTGACTGGTATCATTTTATACTAATTTATTTTTTCTGTATAATACTATTTTCCTCTATGTTTCTATTTTTTTTGCCCATTGCAAAATATATATTTCCTCAGACTTCTTTAGACCTGTAGTTCTTGCTCCCTCAGACTCTTCAGTCAGTATACTCTTTTTTAAAAACAAACAAACACCCTGTTATTATTTCACATTACCATCATATGCAGCAACCAGTTTACTTGGTTAGAAGTGGCATAATTTCTTCTATATTTATTTTGAGACTAGACAAATACATTCTAAAATCTCACTGGCACTATCCCAAATTGACAAACTAAATTACCGCTACTGAAATTAAAATTAAGTTGAAGTTATCTTTCTCATAATTTCTAACTTGGCAGTGGAGTTATTCTATTCTGTCTCCCATTTACTCAGTACCAGCCAATTATGGACAATGAAAAAATTATTGGACAATAACATTATACGAAAATATAGTGAAAGATGAAGGTTGTTTTTCTTTACCAAACTTTTTCCTCTACATTTTTTTATTTAAATATCGCAGGCAATCTCTTAGTAGAATTTGAATACTTTACAGTATTGTACTATTAGAACAGTTCAGTTACATCAGGTTCTTGCTAAAGCAAAGGGTATCATGGCAATTAACTTGGTTCCTCTCTCATTCCAGGAGATACGATTAGTACTGTCTTTAGTACTGTCTCTACAAACCTTTTTTTTTTTACTACAATGGCAGAAAATCTCTATCTGCTTTGAACAGTTTTCAGAGATACCTACTGTATGTGGACATCCCAAGATTAAAAGGAATATATGTGTGTGTGTACACACGCATATACTCATACACTTCTTTCACCTTCACTAAAACACTAGACCTCTCACCATACCTGGAGCCTACATCACATCATCAAAGAAAATATTTTCTAAATTATCAACTAAAAACTGAATTCTATGTATCTCAAAAACACTTTATTCTATTTTTGTGTTTTGCACTGAAAATAATAAGGAAAAATTGTATATCTGCTAGCATGTAAGCTTCTTCCAAATCATGTATTCCAGTAATTTTAAAAGTTAAATATTATTACTTACTTTACTTAGTTATGCTTTTATATAATGGAAAATGTGAAATGCATCAATTGTCTAATTATTTACCTGATTTATGAGGTAGTTTTAAAACATAAGATTTCATATCCACAACATAATGGTCAAATTCTGAATCCAATTTCTCCCATGCTTCTTCTTCACTGCTCATTGTGCTCAGTCAATAAACTATGCAGATGTGTTATCCAAGAACACTGAAAAAAATGTTCAGAAAGACAGGACTATATTATATCAAATATATAGAATGCTATCACTGTATTCATAACTTTAAAAGGCCATCAAACATCACACAAAATATTTCCCCTCAGGAAATAAATGTTTTTTGTCCTCCTCCCTTTATACCTTTCAGAATAGGGAGAGAGAAAAGGAGGGATACAGAAAATACAATGAATCCACCAGTAATATACCTACCCTTAGTTGGTCAGCAGATACTAAGTATGGCTGACAGTACAAACACCATAAATGTTTAATCCAGAATTACTTTATATTTTCAATAGAGCAAAACTCATAATATAGCATTCACAAATTAAAAGATAATTCATCTCTCCTAAAAGGAAGCACTCAAAATTTATTCCATCTTGACTAAGCAAGACAGTTAAGTGAATTTTGCCCCATTTTACGACCTTTCTTGCCACAGTTGTTAAGTGAATCACTGCAATCGTTCAATTAGTAACAAGGTTGTTAAGTAACTGACTTCCCCGTTGGTTTTGCTTGTCAGACTCTAGGACATGTAACCATCATAAATACATGCCAGTTGCCAAGCGTCTGAATTTTGATCATGTAATCACAAGGATTCTGCAACTGTTATAAATGTGAAAAATGGACATCAGTCATTTTTTTCACTTTCTTTGAATAGTCATTAAATGAATGGTTGTAAGTTGAGGACTACTTGTATTAAATGCAGGACATTAATTCACACTGTTACACTTAGGATATTTTTGTGATGGTCTTCAAGTCCCCCACAGAACAGAACCTGAAAACGATTACAAAAATACCTAGATGTAACAAAAAGAAGTACTCACAAACTCATGGAAATTTTCTCTTTGGACCATTCCAGAGAATTTGCTTTCAGCAGTCCAATCAAAATATCACAAGTCTGTGTTACCTACAACACTTTCAAACACATTTCAATAGTACGTCAATGCTATTTTAATTATCAAATCATCACAAAAACCAGGCAAATAAATAATTACCAGTCATTCCCAATCTGTAGTGAATCGAGCATAGAAAATGTGATCACAACCCCCAAAATTACTAATGCAATCTTAAATACAGTTAATCCTAATTCATAAGGAGCTTTTTTTTCTCAGTATAAATATGTATAAGAGTTGTTTAGAATTTTCCAATCAGAGGGGGAGAAGCCACTGTTCCCAGCAAAAACGCTACAGCTAACCAATAAGTGATCGTCTTAGTTCTATGAAAATGCAGGTAGGATAACTCTTTTAGTTCTGAATTATTTCACGCTCACTCAAAAGTTTGTACCTCTAGCTGGGTTTGTACTATAGCAGTGGTGGCGAACCTATGGCACGGGTGCGAGAGGCGGCACTCAAAGCCCTCTCTGTGGGCACGCACGGCATCGCCCCAGTCCTATGCCTTCAGCTGGGTTTTATAAAACCTTTTCACTTTAGGCCTCCGCCGCCATGTGCAAAAAAAAAGGTTCAATCAATCAGTCAATTTCAACTTCTCACGGGAAAAAAAAGACCTTGCAAAGTTGGAATTGATTGATTGAACTTTTTAGGCCCACCCAGTCTGCCGTTACCACCGCAGTCACGCCCACCCAATGGGCAACACCCACCCGGCACCCCGACGATGCATAAGTGGGTTTTGGGTTGCAGTATGGGCACTCGGTCTCTAAAAGGTTCGCCATCACTGTACTACAGTCTCCCCCATGACTCAGTAAATCAGGATGTGTGCATGTGTGTGTGTGTGTTCACAACCCACTGAACCACATCCAATTACAGTCCACACAGGCTGAAATGTGCTCGGCTAATTTGTGGTTCAGTACGTCAAATCACTCAGAGCCACTAAGTTCGCGGGATAGCAACAACCGAACCTCAGTCACGGGCGCATTTGCTCACATGGGCTCCCTGCAATCTTTGGCTCTTCACCCCACCTTCCTGACAATATAGCCCCGTTTACCTGACGCAGTCCACGATGTCGGAGGCTTTTGGGCACCAGCTCCCCACGGAGGGAAGGAATTAGCCCAAACCCTTCACCCAAGGATGAAATTGCCAAGAGGTCTAAAGGAGTGGGACGGAAGAGGGGAACCGAACTGTCTCGGAGCCTCCCAAACCCTCGCCACCGACCCGGCTACGCCTCCTCCTCCTCCTCCTCCCGCTGCGAGGGGGATACATGAGACTGGGAAAAGCCCCGCGCCTCCAAAGGCTGCGCTTCAGGCCTGAAGAGGAAAGCCAGGAGGGACGCAACCGCTGCTAGGAGCCCATCCAAACGCAGCCAACGGCTCGCGCCCAACTCTCTCTCTCTCTCTCTCAGCGAGGAAGTGGCGAGCAGACCCAAATGATTTCCGCTTCCGGTGAAAAGCTTGGCGGGCGGTTGCCACGCAACGCGGAGTTTGCGAGTCTTCCGGGAACGTTAGAATTCGGTGTCGGAGGGGCGGGCTTCCAGGTCAAAAAAGCTGGTGGGGTTATTTTTACTGGAGGGGGGAAATGAAGAAAGCAAAGCGGAGGAAAGCTGCTGCCTTCTGGAAATAAAGACAAAAGCTCGGGTTTGGCCTCACCCCCCTTAGTGAAGATGAGCCTCTAGGGCAGTGTTTCTCAACCTTGACAATTTTAAGGCATGTGGACTTCAACTCCCAGAATTCCACAGCCAGCATTGCTGGCTGTGGAATTCTGGGAGTTGAAGTCCACATGCCTTAAAATTGTCAGGGTTGAGAAACACTGCTCTAGGGCTTTGCAGGTAAGTACAAGTAGTCCTCGACTTACGACCACAGCTGAGCCCAAAATTTATGTTGCTGAGAAATTTGTTCAGTGAGTTTTGCCCCATTTTACGATTTTTCTGCCACGTTTCGTAGGTGAATCCCTGCAGTTGTTAAATCAGTAACAGGGTTGTTAAGTGAATCTGGCTTCCCCGTTGACTTTGCTTGTCAGAAGGTCGCAAAAGAGGGTCACGTGACCACAGAACGCGGCAATGGTCATAAATATGAGCCAGTTGCCAAGCATTCTAATTGTGATCATGTGATCCTGGGGATGCTGGGATGGTCATAAGTGTGAAAAATGGTCATACATCACTTTTATCATTGCCATTGTAACTTCAAACAATCATTAAATGAACTGTTGTAAGTCGAGGACTATCTGTATAATTTTTTAGAAGGTGGTGGGTTCTGGTTTTAGTGTCCTTCAGGAATGTCGGGAATGGTGAAAGGACTGATGGCTTCAACCATGTTTTTGCACCAGTATGGCTGCACCCTTTTCGGATGTGGATGCAGCTTCAGGGAAACTGAAGATCTTCTGTCTTGGTTTACTGCATTAAAAGTAAAGAAACAGCCTTAAAAGAGAGGGACAAAAGCTTCATTGCCGGAGCCAAAGGAAGCGTTGCAGCAACAACATTAATTAATGGACTTAATCCATTCCCTACAATAAATTACAGGTGGAAATAAGCTTTTTAGTGAACTCTTCTGCTCACCTCAGAAGCTATTGCCTGTATTGGCTCTAATCTACTTCTTTTACTTTAACTGGATTTTGTGTCTTCTGTGCTCCTTTGCATTACAATGATTTGTCCTTCACCGGGGGTTGTTTTTTGGGGGGGGAGAGATTGAAGGACATAAAATATTGAATAAAATGGGTTTAAAATGGAGGAAAAGGTAAAATACTTGGGTATCACCAATGAATACAAATTGTGTGTTATTTCAAAACTATTATGTTAAACAAGGACCAGAGTTAAACAAGATGTATTAAGGTGGGAGAAAATGGAGCTGTCATTGCTATGTATGTATGCATGTATTTATATCCTGCCTTTATTATTTTGATAAATAATGTGGGGCTGACATTCCTAATATTCCCTTCTCCTATTTTCCCCACAACAACAACAACCCTGTGAGGTGGGTTGGACTGAGAGTCACTAGACCAAAGTCACCCTGCTGCCTTTCATGTGGGGGGAGGACTAGAACTCAGTCTGCTGGTTTCTAGGCCAATACCTTATATATTATTCCTAAATCCTAGTTACTAAGGCTGCCTATGGTTTTGCTTTCATTTACTATATTGTTACTGTAGTATCTTCCTGCCTTCTAGTTTCTACCTCATTTTATCTGATTTGTTCAGAGTTTTAGAACCAGCATTTTGAGGTCTTGAAACAACTATCCGGGTCCTGGACTTCCTTGAACTGTTTGTGGTCCCTGCAATGTCCTCTGCTGATCCTGCACTTCTTATTACACCCGCTGTTTCTTTGGGACATCTCAGTTGCTGTCTTTTTCCTTGTTTTCCACAGCACTGCATTATTGAACAAACCTGTCCATTGGAAGCTTGGACTTGAGGAAGGAAAAATAAAAGGGTCGTCTGCTTGATTATGTTTCACCTTTGTGTAAACATTTAAAACTGTTGCTACCTTTTAAAGAGAAAGTTAAAGACATTGTTCCATATGTATGGCTGGCCTGGTTCAATCACTATTTAACTAGAGGTGTATACTTGGAATCAACAAAGTGAGCTAGATACTGTACTTTGAGGATACAGGTTAATATAGGAAAATTCAAGTGGTAGCATCAGAAATAGACTTCTCACTACATTGCTGAATATGTGGTTTAGACATCCAGCTATGTGTAGGTTATTCAATAAGCCATAATTAAGGAAACCATGGGTCAGGTGATGTATAACCTCAACCTTATGTCTTCCCCGATGTTATTTATAAATGTTAACATCACTTTCTAGCTAATATTACTATACTACTATCTTTCTTTGAGCTATATGTTAGGGAATATTGGCATGTATTTAATATTTCATAGTATCACATCTTGATTTAAAATTGAGTCTTATTGAATTCATACATCAAGCTACAATGTGGTTTAGATTTGGTTTAATGCAACATGTGAAATCAGCCAATTGACATAATTCTCCTTATTAATGAAGACAACTGACCCTCCTTTGTCAGCTTGTTTGAGTATGAAGTCATTGTTATTTTTGAGGCCTTGGATAGCATCTCTCACCTTCAGATGGCAAACCAAAGTGGATGTTTGGGCTTTGGTACTGTGTTTCCCCGAAAGTAAGACCTACCCTGAAAATAAGACCTAGCTTGATTTTTGGGGTGGACCTAATGTAAGCCCTACCCCCCAAAATAAGCCCTAGTTTTGGGGTGAGGTGCACACCTAAAAATCAAGCTAGGATGGGGGTGGTGGAGCTGCCCCACTTGGCCCACACCTACTTACGGTTGCAGCCAGGCCTCCCATAAATTGACACCTGCCTCACCAGCCACTTCTGCGGCACACACACACACACCCAGCCTGCATTTTGCCATCAGAGGCCTTCAGGAAATGCCTCTGCAGCTGAGAAGGGAGCTCCAGATTCCCCCCGGGCTGCATTTTGCCATCAGAGGCCTTCCAGAAAGGCCTCTGCAGCCAAGAACCAAGCTTTAGATTCAATCCGTTAGCTCAGTGCTTGGCTGTAGAGGCCTTTCCGGAAGGCCTCTGATAGCAAAATGCAGGCTGGGGGTGCCATGCGTGTCAATCCAGAGCTCCATTCTCAGCTGCAGAGGCATTTCCTTCAGACGCAGAAGAAGTGGGCCAGCTGGGTGGGGCTGTCGGTGCCGCTGCCACGAGATGAGACCGTGGAAAAGATACCCCCCAAAAATAAGACCTGGTACTTCTTTTGGAGACAAAAATAAAATAAAAATAAGACCAGGTTTTATTTTCAGAGAAACATGGTATTAGGCATCCTGATACATACCTCGCTCCTCTCCTCCCCCAAGCAGATCCCCTCCCATTGCCCCTGGCTTAGTAATCCACATGAGGCTTTCTACTTTCCATGCAATAAGCCAGTCTCCTGCTGGAGCCCTTTCAGTAGTTTTAATGGTTTAAGAGTGCTCAGTGACACTTTGCATAGTTGCTTAAAAGGCTGGAGCTATGTAGCTGTATTGGTAAGATCTGAGCTAGCTTAGATTTCAACCCTTCTGAGATGATAGACTTCTGATGGCCTAGAGTCTAGACCTTTCTCAGATACTCAGCAAATTCATGGGAATGGAGCTAATGAGGTAGTTCAAGAAAAGAAGTCAGGCAGCTGTCCCCCCAAAACAAGATCTAAGCACTAGAAAAGAACAGAGTTAGAAAAAGACAAAGTATCTTTAAGCTTCAGTCTTAAATACACAGAACGAAACACATATACAAACATGTCGGATTTCTGTCTTAAAAGACAATTCTGCTGAGTCATAAAGACTGCTATGGGGTTCAGAATTTAGAGTGCATGGGATTAAATAGTTTTTAGTGTTATGGCCAAGACAGGCCAAGACAAAGAGATCAGAGGGATGGAAATCTGTGGAGGATTCTTGGCTACTTGGTTGATAAAAAGGGAAGCTTTAAAGAATCCGGTGAAGTACCCAGTTGGTGTTCACACTGCCAGATCTGTATCAGTTGATGAGGTAAATATAAGATACAAATGTCTACAGCAGGGATAGAGAACCTTGGCTCTTTTATGACTTGTGGACTTCAATACCCAGAATTCCTGAAACAGCTGAAGTTGAAGTCCACAAGTCATAAAAGAGCCACGGTTCCCTACCCCTGGTCTAGACAAATAGCATATATGAACCTTTTTTATAATGAAGCAGGCAACCAGAAACTGATTTTCTCTTTATAATTAGCAATTCTAATCTTAAACTTAAGCTGCCAATATGATCCTGGAGAAAATACAGAGTACTTGTTGCAGCCCACAAAAGCTTAAATGACTTAACTCTGGATTATTTTGGGAGATAAAATGACTGAAGAGAATTCCTCTGGGGCAGAGGTCCCCAACCTATGGGCTGCAGCCCACTACAGGGCCATGGGCTCTTGGCCACCGGGCCGCGTGAGTGGGTGTCCAGTGCATTCGCACATGTGCATGTGCTTACCTTGTGCCGGTGCTAGCCGAGCCATGAGCTGCGTGTTGGTGCTAACTGAGCTGTGAGCCTCTTGCCAGAACTAGCTGAGCCCCAAGCCGCACGCCGACGCTAGCTGAACCACGTGCCTCTTGCCGGTGCTAGCTGAGCCACAAGTCTCTCCCCGGCGCTAACCGAGCCGCACACCAATGCTAGCTGAGCCATGCGCCGCACTAGCAGCCCCATTTGTGGAGTGCGCATGCTCACAACCCCATTTGCGTGTATGCGCATGCAGCCACATTTGCATGTGTGCACATATGTACATAAAGGTGCCTGTCCCTCCCTTTCCCACCAGGCTACCAACCCAGAAAGGTTGGCGACCCCTGCTCTGCGGGGGGGGGGGGAAGAACAAACATGTAAGAGTTCGTATTAGAGATTACATCATGTTTCTAAAAGGCAAAAAGCAGTTATTATTTGGCTGTTGTCATATCCACAAATAACTGACAGGCAATTCTGATTATTCTGACTAGGAGGTCCTGTCAAGCTGCCCAAGGCATCGTCTTGCCCTGTTTTGGATTGGAAGTTTTGTATGATTTCTGAGGAGGAATACTTGCAATTCTTAGTCTGACCATTATTAGATTTATATCCTTCCCTGATTAGTTAAGGCCTCCCAGAAAGTAATGTATACCATTAGATGAATCCATGTGGCCATAAATTCATCCTTGAGAAAAGATGTGTATCCTCTCTTCAAGGTCATCACTAGACTAAATGGTTCTGTACAATTTTCTCCAATCTTCCCTATTTTTGGGTAACCTTGTTGAGGAAGAGACAGCATTAAATTCACTTGTTGATAATCTGGTTCTCCTTAGTCTCTCAGTAGCTTTTGATATCATCAATTACCACTAATATGTCTGCTATGTTGGCTGCACAGGTTGCCAGTGAGCTTCTGGTTTCAATCCAAGATATTGGTCATCGCATATAAAAAGCCTTCAAAGCATAGGGCCTGACTATCCAAAGGATTGCCTCTTTCTCATCGTTTCTCCTTGACCCATAAGATCCAACACAGCAGATATGCTTGACCTCTCTTCTAATGACTGAAATTATTTGATGGATCTAGGGAGCAGGACTTCTCTGTCACAGCACTTATCCCTTTGAATAGCCTTCCTCCAGAGGTTTGGACAATATCTGAAAGGCTGATTTTTTTCCCTTTATGGGGCAAGCAGGATGTGTTTTAGTTAGTATATATTTGTTTTTCCCACTATGTTTCTCACTTATTTTATCATTTTTAAGTTTGTATCTGTTTTTAATGTGGGCCAGAGTCAATGTTGAGCTGGACAGCCTTATGCATCTTAATTATAAATAAATACACTTATGTTTAAAAGATACTAGCTCAGTATGATCCTAACTGCTTGTTAAGATCAATACAAGAAAGCAGCTTTTCTTGCAAATCCTAGTTTTGCCTGATTATGAATTGAGGAATTGACCTTGTTAGGTGCTCAAGACCCTGGAACGTCCCACAGGCACACAGAGGTTAACAATGTTGTCAGTTAACCATCTTTGAAGTGTTACTGATTGAAAATATATTTTTATAAAGTGCCTTGAAATTTTCATAATTGGGGTCTATGCATGTTTTACTAAATCAAAGCTAGAAAAGTGTCGGGGTATTTTATGCATCATAGAACAAAACAATCTAGTAGTTTTAGACTAATTTACAAAGCAAAATATTAAAATAATAAGAATCCCGTCAAAGTAAACAATAGTGCATTATTGTTTGCCTTATATTTGATAAAAGAGCATTAATTGTACATATGCTGGGTACATGTATTCAGAAAAGTAATGTGATGGACAAAAATATCAGGAGAGTATGCAATTTAAGTGTAAGTATGTCATTGATTGAAAGTATATGTTTGTATTTCAAATAGCTGTAATCTTGAAGAAAATTGAATTCTCCATTTATAAGCACTCCTTTTTTGATACGTCATGCAGGACAGGGAGATATCTTCCGTTAGTTCCTACATGGAGTCATGTTTGCTGGATCTTTTGTCCACAAGGATGCCCACCAGCCAAGTTCTGTATAAAATAAGTTACACATTTATATAGTCAAGATCCTTATTTAGTAAACACACAATCTAGCTCTAGGAAAGCTCCTCTGTTTACATGGTTGCTTCTTCAACATCTGATTTGTGGGGGAGTGGGAGAGCCATCCTGTATTTATGAAATCCATCTAGAAACAGGGTATGATTACTGTAAAAGCTATATTAATTTCTCATATCCTTTTCCCTCCAATGCAGGAAAACTTTATTCTTACTATATTGGTGCAATAGGAAGCAAGTGCACCAGTATTTGGAAATGATGTTCCTATAACATCACAACCACTGTGGAAGGGATGGGAAGCTCCTCACATCCGCAGATTAAGTGGTCAAAACTCAGGCAAAAGTATCTTATATACTCAGTGGCTTCAAAGATGTTTAGGCATAAATCTCATGTAATCTCTATGAGGGAGATGGGCAGTTCCAAAATGGGATGGATGGATGGATGGAATTTGATTTTCATTCTCTATTAGGCATTTTTGCCCCATACCATTCTTGGAACCTCTGGATGTTTCCAGTAATTTTATGTTTCCCACAATGCCAACCAAATTAATGTAGAAAAAGTCATATCATCTGTTCTCGTGTTAATCAAAAAAAGAACATATTCATACCTTCAAAACAGTCAGGGATTGAAAGTCGGCCATCTATGCATTGAGCTGGTGTTTTATAACTGCACTTCTCTGTTTTTCTTACACAGAAAAACCAGATTGTCTCGGCATGTTGTATACTGTTAAGTTCTTTCACTTCTATTTTCCGTCCATTGAATAACACTGTTGCTCTTGTAAGTGATATTTTACATGGTGCTACGGGAAGACGAAGAAGGAACATAAACAGCATAGTTTGAAAAAAATAATTGGTTAACAATCATATAATGTCTGACTACTTTATTTAACGGGTGATTTTCTAAATTAAGTAAAAGTGGTCAAATGCAGGCTATTCAACTTTATTGTGTGTTTTCCACAGAAACCTCTATTTAAAAACTTCCTTTATATATTTTCTGCCTCACCCAAAAGACTTTACCCTTTTTTTTAATATCGTGTGTGTTCCAAAGCAGCTAGTCATATAAGTATACCTTTACATGTTGTACCTGAAAGATTCATACTTTAAAATGACTGAGACAAATGGGGGAGGGGACTCAGTTGCTATACTTAAAGGAGATGGGAACACATTTCTCACAGCTATCTTGGCTACATTTGAAGACTATTTAGAAGCTCCAGCTTATGCAGAAAGTAGCAGCCTAGGTGCCAATAGGTAAGGGTCATCACACCCAAATTAAACAAATAGTGTAAACACTGCAGTTCAAAGGTTGGTTTTGATTGTTATTATTTTAAGTTCTAAGTGGTTTTGACTCTGAGGTACTTCCAAGATCACCTTCTCCAGGTAAAACTAATCCATCTGGTACAGTTGCCCTGGATGAGAATAGTGATGGGTTCCACTCCAATGAAGTGAGACTGGTGGGGGAACCCAGGGTTGGCAATATCTCAGTTGGGGTCCTCATCCTATGAACTAGCATTTTTCTCGAGGTAGCCAGTGATAACTTAAGCATCATTTTGAAAGAGTGTAAAAATGGAGTGATTTTCCACAACCTTTGAAAGCCAACATTGCCTTAATCTGTGCGGTTTGATTATTATAATGTTCACTGTAGGTGACTTGATTTTTTTTTTTGTATTGTGCTTTCATTCATTCTTGCATTTATTCATTCATTCATTCAATTTCTATAGCTGCCCAACTCTACTGACACTGGGCGGTTTACAATTCTAAAATTATAAAACAAAACAAAAAGACATCCACAAAGTAAATTATTAGAAACAGCAGCCCTGATGATTAATCAGCTAATAGTAAAGCCATGTAACGGGGCCTTACACACATCCCCTGCTCCAGGCCCAGACATATAGCCAAGCTTTAAAAGCTTTGTGAAAAGCCCACTAGGTTGGGGCCATTCTGTTCTCTGAGGGGAGAATATTCCATAAGGCAAGGGCTACAGTGGGAAAAGGCCCTCTTCTAGTTCCTGCCACTCTGAACTCTTCGGCTGATGGGATTTGCAGTATATCCAATCTGTTGGCTCAGGCTGGATGGGTAGAAATATTTGGAAAAAAAATGCCCCTCCCCTTCTCAGGCGCCTATAGATTCTGTTTCGTGTTTTTATATTTGCAAGCCATCAGGGATCTGTGGATTCTGATGGAAAATAAATAGTAAATAACTAAACATGTTTTTATACTGTCAGAAAAAAACTTAATTTTTTAAGCTTCCTATAGCTTTAAATCCACTATTACATATTCTGCACTCAATAATAAAATGGAACAAGTTTGACTTTCTTCTGTGTGGCATCCTTTCAGAAGCCTTAGTCTTCTCAAGGCTGAACATGCCCAGTTCTTTCATTCTCTCCTTGCCCAATTTAATTTCTAGTCCTTTGATGTCACCCCTTTACTTCTTCGAACTTGTCCTGTATCTATCCTAAAAGTGATGCTCAGAAACGGTACTTAAGTCTGACCACAGTAGAATCAAGCCGAATCAAATGACTAAAGTATCTAAAAATTACTTATAATAAATACATTAAAAATTGCTTTTCTAGCCTTATCATTCTGCTAACTCGTATTCAATATACAGTCAATGCTGTTCCAATATCTTTTAAAATAAAAATGATTACCAAGCCAGATACTTCTATCTCTATTTCTATGCATTTGATTTTACTTCCTAAGTGAAGTTTTTTTACTAATCTACTAAATTCAATTATGTAACTTTCACCTCAGTTTTTCTACTTATCAAGATCATGTGAAATTTATTTCTCCTAAGCTATTAGCTATACTTCCCATTTTGTGTCATTTGTAGATTTATTAAACATTCTGTGTCCCTCTTCATCATTTGTGAATTCAGATATTGTTATTGTGAATTCAGATATTATTATTGTTAAATAAACTGGCTTAACCATTATGAACATTCATATACATTGTTAAGATATTTTGAACAAATACAATACATGCTATTTTACCCTTGCAAGTTGGTTTATTTGACCAAGTTCCTGTTTTCTCACACCTTGATTCTGAAGCATCATCCATAATATAAGGTGGATTACAACCATAACTCACAGTATCTTGGTAATAAAAAACATCACGAAGAGCTCGGTTTATGAATCCATGTTCTATTGGTTCTGGAGGAGGACATTCTACAGCTGTTAAGAAAAAAAGAGAAAATGGGAAATCCAGGACTTGTATTTTGGGCTAAATTGTATTTCCTGCTTGTCCCAGTGTAAGGAACATGTACTGTTTTGGACAGCAAGAACAGAAGGTGTCATCCTCAGCCCACTCCTTTCTTGCTGAGAGCAAAGCCTTCACCCAAATTTTTTTGTAGGGTATCCAAAGTGTTCTCTTCCCGCTGATGACCCAAGCAGGGAGTCCAGACAGGGCAGCTGTCCATCACTTTGATCAAAGCAGAGGAGAGAGTTCATTTGGTTTTTGAGTAAATTTGTGATTGTTAATGTAGTATATTTTATTAAAATTAAATAATTTGTAATAATGATGTTTAATATGTCAGTTTAGAAGAGAGCTAAAGGATGTTATAGAATTGTTAACTTAAGGATAATATAATTTAAGACAGAATATAATTATTGTATTGTAAACCCTGTGTGTAGTTCTGGGAAGT
>NW_015386156.1:236135-268111 GCF_001527695.2 Protobothrops mucrosquamatus | reverse complement strand
GGCGACGTACCTAATCTTACTTTAAGCCAGCTTTCTCCAATGTGGTTCTCTCAAGATATTTTGCCAATACCCCCAAATTCCCATCAACAATACTATATTATAGGACTTACATTTGCATTCAGGTAACGCACTCCAGCTTCCATCAGCCTGACAGGTAGCTGTTTCACTTCCAAACAGCGCAAAAGGTAACAGACAACTAAATCTGATTGTGTCTTGGAAAATAAATGTATCTCTAGAACCAATTTTATGGTAAGAGAGAACTCCAAATTCAGAAACTGGAGGTGGAGGGCAAATCACAGCTAGAAAAACAAAGCAAATCTGTTTAACACAACGCCCCTCCCCAAAATGCTAAAAATCACACATAAACTTTTGCCCTATGGAATTCATTATATATGAGGGCAATTCGGAAATAAACCTCTGCTTGGTTATCAATGACAGATACTCGCAGATACAGAACTTTTATTATACACATTAGAAAACTACAACATTACATTACTTTTTGACATAATCGCCATTCAAATTGAGGCACTTGCCATAATGTCTTACAAGGTTTGAAACTCCTTAGTAGTCGCTCAGCGCCAAATTTGGGCAATGGGGGGGAGTGATTAAAAACATCCCAACGGAACTGCTTCAAAAGTTCTTCGGTGTGTCTAGCGGTGTGTGGGCAAGCAATATCGTGAACCAACACCACACCAGAAGTCAGCATGCACCAACGCTTGTTATGGATGGCTCGTCTGAGTTTTCGTAACGTTTCACATTAGACTTCTGAATTGATGGTCGAACCACACTCCATGAACTTCACTAGCAGTACTCCTTTGGCATCTTCACATTTGGCTGGATTTTCTATGGCACCACTTCCAGTGTGATGTTGGTTCATGATAATGCTCGCCCACACACCACTAGATGTAACATTTCCTCAATCTTTATTTCAAGTTGTATTTTTCTATTTTTTTTTATTTTATGTACTGAAGTCCATCCACTGCTTCTCATTAATTATGTGAATAAGATTTGCATATGTAGCTATTCAGGAATAAATCTGGATGAAAAATGCACAAGGCAGATTTGAACATTGTGCTGAGCTAAGATTACCACACCTGGGCTATAAAATAATTGGATGACCATTACAGGTAGTTCTCGACTTACAACCATTTGTTTAGTGACCATTTGAAATCACAACAGCACTGAAAAAAGTGACTTATGACCGGTTTTCACACTTAACGACTGTTACAGTATCCCCATAGTCACATTATCAAAATTTGGGTGCTTGGCAACTGGATATATTTATGGGAGTTATTTATCGGGCTCATGTGATTATCATTTGTAACCTTCCCAGCTGTCTTCTAACAAGTAAAGTCAATGGGGGAAGCCAGGTTCACTTAGTGACTGAATGATTCACTTAACAATTGAGGCAAGAAAGGTCGTAAAATTGAGCAAAATTCTCATCAATTGTCCTGCTTAGCAATAGAAATTTTGGGTTCAATTGTGTTCATAAGTCAAGGACTACCTATAGATGGCAGCCAAGACATGTAAGAAATTCTCACTCTTTGTTGCCACCTCATGGTCATTTCAAGTTTTGCAAGGCAGGTATAGAAAGCCTAGCCAAGCCATAAATGTAGTTTCCTGGTTTGGGCTTATTTCCAACATTTTTCAATATTATAGCTCTCCCTCAGGAATGTTTCTGATTGAGATCATTTTAAAAGAAATTTCCTATTTCAATTGTCCTTCCATCTAAAGATTTTCACATTGAAAAAACTTAAGTACCTGGATAAATTCACTATTCCAATTAGTGAGACAGTCGGTGCATTTCTTTGTATGTGTATTAATTTATTCTGATACTTACCTTGGCATTCAGGCAGGCTTGCACTCCAGCTCCCATCTGCCTGGCATTGGCTGCTTGTTGGTCCTTCAAGAATAAACCTGAGAATAAAATACTTTCATGAAAACAGTTCTGAAAATGGTTACTTCATGCTTGATAAACATCTTCTAATAGCAAAGTAGGGGCTCAGGCAATAACAATACAGTACTTAACAACATTCATTTGGTAACCGTTTGAAGTTACAACGGCACTGAGAAAAATGATGCATGACCATTTTTCCCATGACCGTTGCAGCATCCCCCTGGTTACATGATCAAAATTCAGGCTCTTGGCAACTGGCTTATATTTATGACAATTGCACTGTCCCGGGGTCATGTGATCACCATTTGCAACCTTCCCAGTCAGCTTCTGACAAGCAAGGTCAATGGGGGAAGCCAGATTAGTTTAAGAATCACATGATTCACTTAATAACTGCAGTAATTCATTTATCAACTGTGGCAAAGAAAGGTCATAAAATGAGGCGTAACTCATTTAACAACTGCCTTGCTTAGCAATGGAAATTTTGGGCTCAATTGTAAGTCGAGGACTACCTGTAATGACCAGGGAGCATTTATTGCATTCCACTCTAATATATTTTGTTTGGTTTGGCTTCCTGTCTTATATAAATTCAGCCACTATGGTTTCCGAAACATGATTTGTGAATTATACTGATATGTCCACCCAGCCACTGGGATTTATTCAACAAAGTGAATAGAAAAGAAATCATGGATTAACACAATGTATGAACCTTGCTAAATTGTCGGGATTCTCTTTTGAACATCTGGAACAAATATCTTTTAACTGAGTCAATTAGGAGGTTTCTATGTTGTGGAAACTACAATCGAAGGTGCCAGTTGACTCAATCACCCCATTTATTGAAGGACTAAATTTACCCCCCCCCCCAAAATGATTCAAACTGGTACAAAGTCCAACTAACTCCACCCACATAGATATGGTTGGGGACAATGTTGCTTCCCTGCCTAGTTTTTTAGAAAAAGAAAGGAAAAAAAATTCCTAGACCCCCCCAAAAAGGGGGGGAGCCTCTTATTATAGAAGTGGTAGCAAACTTCTTAACTATCGACAGACTGCAGCAACTGAATCACACCTGCTTGTTACCTGTCTGGTCAACAGAGAAGAGACAAGTGATGCCCTCTTGCCTTGCCTTGGTGCAAGGCTTCATGAAAACCAGGGACTTTCTGGAGAAGGTGGGCAAGGATTTATGAATGGGAAATCTAGTGAATGTGGTTGTCTGCTCCCAGACTCACAAGAAGGAACTTTGGGTGAGTTAGAAAGTGCTGCAGGATCAGGGCCAAAGTGTGGCTTTGGTTTTATTTTCCTTCTTTACACATTTTAATAGTGTTTGAAACATATCACAACTGACCTTTGAAATGGTTTGGCCACGGAGTCATAAAATATACAGACTGAGATTTCTAACTGGCCCTTACAGTATTTGTTTTCTTGAAACAATAATATCATATTCCCAGGAAAACCTGTAACGGCTGAATATGTTTTTTTCCCCAAATCATTTTATTGCATTTTACAAAGCATTGAAAACAACACAAACTAATAATCAAAAGAAATGATAAAGATTAAAAGGAGAATAGGGATAAAAATGTGAAAAAGCCTAAAGAAAAAGAAAAATACAAACATAGGCCAAGAATGACTTTCGACTTCTTCCAAGGATATAGAGAACATAGAGATATAATATCAACTCTTAGTTTAAGACTAGAAATAAAATGTCCTCACACCCCCCATTTTTTAAAAGCAAGATATTTATCATTTAAAAATCAACAAAGGTAATAAGAATAGAGAATATTATGCATTTACTTGATATAGATAACATAAAGTACATGTTACAAATTTAATTTGTGAGAGACAAAAGTCCATTTCAATAGGCTGGTATACAAACTTACCCAGTATTACAAGAAAAGTTTATGACACTCAAGTAGTTGAGGTCATCGACGTATATCGCTCCATCATTCAAGGGTCCAGGATAGGGACATTTCTTGGCTGTTTAATATATATAAATATATATATATATACATAGATTAATATTTAATTGGGGAAGAGACAAATAGATACACTGTAAACATGAAGCAATCACCAAGTTAAACCAATTCATTTCAATGGATGGATGGATAGATTATTAACAATAGATCATTTTCTGCTTGATGAACTAAGACCATAAACCCGTAAGCACAATAGCAAAATTAACCTGCTTGCACTCAAGAATAATGGTGTTCCAGTCACAACAGGCCAGAAAGGATGAGATCTGTGGAGATCAAGTAATTGAAGCTTTTTCTCAGGCTAAATACTTCTGCAGAAAGTCAGTGCTGGGAAGCAGATGCCCTAGGAGTAATTTAAGTTCTTAGTACCAACATTTCTTTGAACACATTTGTCCCTAAGAAAAAGGTCTAATATCATATAAGCTTCAAGAAGCCACACCATTCAGAATAGTTCGCCTTCATCTGTTTTTGCCTAATGTACTGTATTCTATATTATTTGCCCTTTTAAACATGATTGGAGATTTTTTTTAAATAACTAAGTGAGTTAAAAGAAACCAATAATTACAGCTTTTCTCACCAGAGCAAGAAAAGCTTTTACTGATGTTTCCATCTATTTTGCATTATCAAAAGCATTCTTTGGGGGAAAAAAATTTCAAAAGAAAGGAAATAGTCAGTGATGCGGACCAGTGAGGAGGCCATTGCAAATAGAGCCCAAGGATAGGTTCCAACTTAGAAGTCAAAGCAATTGGGGATTAATTTAATGTACCCATGGTGATGATTATCCTACTAATGTGATTGCTTGATCTGAGGGTGTACACAGATCTCTTTAACAGAAGAACTCCTACCATTTTCAATGCCTGCTCTTCTTGCTTGACATAAGTGCCAGGGGTGATCTGGGTAAATAAAGGAGGGGCAACTCTAATCCTCCTACTAGGAAGTGTAAATCAATCATTTTAGGCTGTACAATTCACACCTTATGAAAAGGCAATAAAAGTGTTTAATTTGACTCTTTTTTTCCTTGTAATAATTTTTATCTTCCAAAAGAAGAGAGTTGTTTGTAGGATTTTCATCCATGGATGCCAGAATAAAGTGACTTACTTTAGATACTGACCCTGTCTAACAAGATACTTCAACCTAATAAGGGAATAAGACAGCATCACTACCAGATGGATCCGTAGCTGGCTGACCGGCCGTACTCAGCGTGTGGTCCTCAATGGAACCACATCTACATGGAGGGAAGTGTGTAGTGGGGTGCCCCAGGGCTCTGTTCTGGGCCCAGTGCTCTTCAACATCTTCATCAACGATTTGGACGAGGGGATAGATGGGGAACTCATCAAATTTGCAGACGACACCAAGCTGGCAGGAATAGCCAACACTCCAGAAGACAGGCTTAGGATACAGGAGGATCTGGACNTTAATACCACTTTACAATGCCTTGGTAAGGCCACACTTGGAATACTGCATCCAGTTTTGGTCACCACGATGTAAAAAAGATGTTGAGACTCTAGAAAGAGTACAGAGAAGAGCAACAAAGATGATTAGGGGACTGGAGGCTAAAACATATAAGGAACGGTTGCTGGAACTGGGTATGTCTAGTTTAACGAAGAGAAGGATGAGGGGGGACATGATAGCAGTGTTCCAATATTTCAGGGGCTGCCACAAAGAAGAGGGAGTCAAGCTATTTTCCAAGGCACCTGAAGGCAGGACAAGAAGCAACAGATGGAAACTAATCAAGGAGAGAAGCAACCTGGAACCAAGGAGAAACTTCCTGACAGTTAGAACAATTAACCAGTGGAACAACCTGCCTCCAGAAGTGATGAATGCTCCAACACTGGAAGTTTTTAAGAAGAGACTGAAATGGTATAGGATTTCCTGCCTGAGCAGGGGGTTGGACTAGAAGACTTCCAAGGTCCCTTCCAACTTTATTATTATTATTATTATTATTATTATTATTATTATTATTATTGTTGTTGTTGTTGTTGTTGTTGTTGTTGTCGTCGTCGTCGTCATCATCATCATCATCATCATCATCATCATCACTTAGTCAGATCTCCATCCTGGTGGCTTTGACAGTGTGCAATCCCATTAAATAAGTAAAAAAAATTGCCATTTTGAAAATATGGGATGTACATCACTGGCAGCTAAAATCATAAGACTACATCTGATTTACTTTGGCCATGTTATGTGTACAAATTCATTGGAAAAGGCAAGGATACTAGGAATGGTTAGTGGACAAAGAAGAAGGAGCAAGCAAAGAATCCACTGGCTTGATAGCATCAAATTTAATGGAAAGTTGAACAGCCAACAATTGAAAGAAGCTGTGCTTGACAGAGTAGCATTGTAGAGCACTTGCCTATAAAGTCACCAAGAGTTGGACACAACTAAATGGTTAAAAACAAAACAGCCAACTTTTCTAAGAAGTTTCTAATATCGCTGAATCCTTGTTCAGGATACTATTGGTAAAACTCTACTACATTGCTGAGACTTTCTGTATTGACTAGATGTATTTGGGGCTGCTATCACAGAGGCATGTTTGAAATTGCCAGGTCTTAGTCAAAAATAGTGAAATGGACACACACACACAAACTCTGCAAGTCCAGAAATGATTCAAATCTTCCTTGCAAGCACTCGCCATCCTCTGCAGAGGACCATTTAGGGGTTTACTAATCAATGTGGTATAGACTTCAGTCCCAAGATCCAATCCTTGATGCATAGAGTCATGGTGGTGCAGTGGTTAGAATGCAGTATTGCAGGCTAACTCTGCATTCCACAGCCTGGAGTTTGATTCTGACAGGCTCAAGGTTGACTCAGCCTTCCATCCTTCAGAGATTGGTAAAATGAGAACCCAGATTGTTGGGGGCAATAGGCTGACATTGCAAACTGCTCAAAGAGTGTTGTAAAGCACTATGAAGCAATGTATAAGTAAGTGCTATTGCTATTGCTATTGTTATTGTCTACATGTGTGTGCCTTCAAGTCATCATTGATTCCTAGTGACTGCATAGACTAGTAATTTTCTGGGCAAGATTTTGGAAATGATTTAGCACTGTCTTCTTCCTAGGGGTGAGAGAGAGTGACTGACCCAAAGTCATCTATCTGACTTTGTGCCTAAGGCGGAACTAGAACTCACAGTCTTCCATTTCTATCCGGGTGCACCAAACTAGCTTTTAAGATTGATCTGCAGCAAAAGAATTCCTTAAAACTTTGGCACATTGATACACTTTTACTTCAAGAATATGATCCCATTCTCATGATTTTGCTGAGGAGAAAAAAAAATCTCATGATTTTGCTAAGGAGAGGGGGCAGAGGGGTGAGCCATGGAAATTTGGAAGATTCAAATATTATGTTTGAAAAGTTAAGAAACATTTCATAGAAAATAGAACAAACTGAAAATAGCGAATAGGTTTTTATTAAAAGAAAAGCAAGAATATTGATTTGTGTGGAAAAAGCAAAAAAAAAAGGCAAACTACAGAAAGGACATACTTACGTATACATTTGAATGTAATGGTATGCCATACACCAGATGAAGGACATGTATATCTCCTTGAGCCAGACTGGGGGACATAACCTGGGTTACACCGATATACAATTTCTTCTCCAGGCCTGTATGCTGTTTTATTTGTGTTGGTGGTAGCCAGAGGTATTTCAGGAGGTCTTGGGCAAACTAGAAGACACCAAGCACTAACAAGTCATGTATGAAAAGATTTGTTGGTACATGAAACAGTAGTCTTGCATGGTCCTGGAGCAATAATATTTTTTTATTTGGTTGTTTGTTTGTTTGTTTGGTTATTTATTTATTTAAATTTATTTGCCACCTATTTCATTTCAATCTAATATAAACAGTCAATGAGTATATTGTGTGTTTTCACAAATGAGACCAAAGGATATGTGAATGCATCATAAATTCTTTATTTCTTTTTAAAAAAATAAAGTTTAGTATAAGGTAAAATACAAATAGGAGACAAAAGAAAAAGAAAGGAAAAGGAAAAGCACAGAGAAAAAAGAAAGAAAGCAGTGATTTTTTTCAGCTGCAGTAGAGTTTACAACCTCAACCTTACGTTTCTAGTTAATTCTGTGGAAAGTCAGTCCCCTCCCAGAGAAAGAAATGTTTTTGGAAATATTTAAAAAATCCTTTCCCTAAAGGATTTAAAGGCAGAAACCAATCCCCCCTCCAAGTCTCTCTGTCCCAAACAGAAACCCAGTCTGCAAAAATCCAGATGTGATAATCTTGTCAGAAAAACTGGAATCAGGAAGCTGGGATTAGGAAGAAAGATCCCTAGAATCAACAACCCCTCACACCAAAAATCTAAGAGTCATCAGCCACAGCCACAGGGAAGCAGGATATGGCCCTTGGGACATAATAGGATTAACCCACCACCATCAGTCTACCAGAAAGGCACACTCAGACTCATGTCAAAGTTCATGCCACAGGAACAACTCCAAACAAAAGGCTCCAGAGGGTATAAAAACCCACTCCTTACATGTGCTCATTCTCTCTTTTCTTCCAGAGCCATCTTTCTATCTGGCTCTCCTCTTCAATAAACTGCAACCTTCTTCCTAAAGCAGTCGCCATGTTGTTTATTCCCGGCTTGGACTGAACCATGATGAAGACTTTTCCTTCAACTATTCAAACCATTTCTATAACAACAAAGTCAATCTAATCATCAAACCCTAGCAACATAAATTCTTTAGAAAACAACTGTATATCAGAGTTTAGAGGAATGGAATCAAGACCCATCAGTCTTCATTTGCTTTCTTTTTTAAAGAATAAGATATAAGATAATGAAACACAAAAGGAAAGAAAGATAAGATAGAACAGGAACAACTAACTACGAAAAATGAGAGCTTTTTGTGGCTACAGAGTAAGAAATAATTTTGTAATTATACTTGTATATTCTGAAAAGAAAATTGGAAGCTCCTTCTTTCTATTTCTTTTTATTTTTCTTCTTGCACATTTTGCATATATAGATCTATATTACGGGCTTTAAATTCTAGCCACTTTTTTTAGTTCTGACTGTCCTAATCAACAGATATTTTGCCAGTCTCTTCAAGGAGATGGGAGGCAGCTTGGATGTGCGGACAGAATTGTTCACTCAAGCTGGAAAAACTGTCTTGCCAAATGTTCCTACCTTGCCAACTTCATTTCTAAAAGTTATCCGGGGAATTTGGTAGCGTAATTTGTGACAAAATTTGGAAAAGAGATGACCTGTCAAAATCCGGTGGTAATTTGATTTTTTTTTCCCAAACCAATTTTTTAAAAGCATTATGTTTAATTTCTGTAAATGTTCATTTGTTTAATATTGGTTTTGTAATTTTTTATTATTATTTTTGGTTGGCTTTGCTGTTTTTTCCTGGTTCTCCTTCCCTTGGGAGGGTGTGGGGAAAGAGATGCTGGTCTTGCACAATTGTGTTGTGTACAGATTTCCACTCATGTAGGTCACCTTAACCACAATGTTTGTCCTCTGAATACTTTTAATACCCCTCCCCCTCATCAAGGTCCTACATTCCTGCTATGCTTCAAGCATGAGTTCACAAATTTAGATGAAACAATTTGGCCTGGTAATTAAATCCTACAGTACAATTCACAAAGTCCCTAGCTGAAAATTCTCTATAACATTTCAAGCAATTTGCTTATTAATAACAGGAGAACGATCAGCCAGAATATTTCTATCTTTGAGATATGTAACAGTAATGTAATATAGCATTAATCATAAGCATACTTTGGGGTATATTTTATGTTTTTATTTCTTCAGCTGACAACTTGTCTTTCTACTCTGGTGAGGGAGATGATATTTTTAATTTAAAAAAGCAACTAAAACAGTTAATAAAAAATTAAAACTTAGATTAAATTTAGTCTTTCATTTAACCATTTCCTAAACTAGGTAACATTGTCAGTGCTAGTCTGACTAGCATTGATAATGTTATCTAGTTTGGATAATGAAAGTCTACAAGAAAACAACCAAGCTCAGAAAGCACCCCTCATTTAAACTCTGAGCTACAAACATTCTCCTTTATTTTACTTAACATGTTAACCAATTTTGAAGATTTTATTAATGTTAAAATGGGTGCTAAACTAAGGCTTAAACTAGAGATGTGAAAAAGACACACAAATATTTGCCTATGTTCAAAATACTCTACATATATATTGTATTGAAGAAAGAATCACAAGATAGAGAATGGGGATAAAATTAGTCTCACTCAGTTCCCCATCAAAAAATGGCTCCTGGCTTACTAATTTGAGAAGGAGACTATTTGGGACATCATCAGCAAGAAAAGGGAAAAGGAGACCGTTCTTTTGCTACGGTGCCTATCTGGATCACTGAGCTATTTAGGAAATAATATAAAAAGAAGGAGCTGCATTGAAATGCCACTTAGTTTAGCCTTCAGTTGTTTGATCAGATAACTTCTAGCAACATTTTAGTGTCATTTAGTGAGATATAAATCCCTGGAGGAGGCAAATTGCAGGAGTAATTTACAAAGTTTAATATCCCATTTTGCATGTTTTGGAAATATTCAGGAGGCAAATGGAGGGAAGCAAGTTTCCAGTGACTCTGCAGCAGAATGTGTGAATAGGACTCTAGATATGGTCAACAATTTGGTTTCATAAAAGGAGCATAAATGCATACATGCAAATTAACATGCATAGACACCATTTAAGAAAAATCTCATGCCACAATATACTGATCAATTTCCAAGAAATATAATATTTCCATCTTGTTAAAACAAAATACAAAAACACTTACCTTTACTCGCAAGAGCAACATGGGTTATTGCAACCAAGCATAAGCTAAACAGAACTGGAAACATGACTGCAGATTTCCAAAACCTCAGAACAAATCCAAATGCAGTACTCTGCTTGCTAAGATAAATACCAAGCAATGCTAAATATTAACTCCCTACATTTGTTTATATTGTTAGCAACCAAAGATGGAGGGGGAAAAAGATTCCTGATACCACTGGGTAAATAAATTTCAAAGACTTGCACAACCTTTTGCAATTATTACAGAAGTTGAGATATAATTACAGACTGAAGGTCTAGTATGTTGGCAAATGTTTTGCAACCCATAACTTTCATTTCTCAATCTTGATCGATATGGTGGAGAGAGAACGAGATGATCTTTGGATGATAGGAATTCAAAGAAATTATGTCAGAGATCGGCATGATCAGATGGCTAACAAGATTCAGGAATTCAGAATCAAGAAAGTCTATCTGCTCTCCAACCTTTCTAACCCTCTGGCATGAACCCCTCCCCCCAAGCATACAACTCCAACCTTCATTGGAAACCACTGCTTGAAATTATTCAAGAAGCAATGCCCAACCTGGCAATAATCATTCAACAGTGAGACTAGTGGCATATAAATATAATAGATAGATAGATAGATAGATAGATAGATAGATAGACAGACAGACAGACAGACAGACAGACAGACAGACAGACAGACAGACAGACAGACAGACAGACAGACAGACAGACATCTGATTACAAACAAGGTCTCATCGCACACAAGCTCAGTGGCCATTCATAAGCATTGCTAGAAAAGATAGACAGTAATTTGAGGGATCTCCTCTGCAAACATTTCCCTGAAGAGTGCTCTGGATGGAAATTAGATCTGATTCAGTATTAAATTCTACTATTAAACAAAGGTAAAGGTTTCCCCTATCTAGTCGTGTTAGATTCTAGGGGCCAGTCCCATCTTGTTTCTTAGCCGAGGGAGCCAGTGTTTTCTGAATACACTTACATGGTCATGTGGCCGGCATGACTATACTGTGTACTGTGTATAGGTGTACTGAACACAGTTACTTTCTCACCAAAGTGGTGCCTATTTATCTACTTGCATTTGCATGCTTTCAAACTGGTAGGTTGGCAAGAGATAGGGCAAGTAATGGGAGCTCACCCCGTCACGTGGCGTTTAGGTCTTGAACCCAGGCTGTCCGCTTTCCAGATGATAAGCTCAGACTCTTTAACTATTGAGTAATTGCCCCCCCCATCAAGCTCTACTATTAAGTCATCTTAAATCGATCAAAATAAATAAGTAAATCTTGCAGCCTTCATGCCAATATTGAAAGTGATTCCAAAGAAACAACAATACAAAGATCTGAATAATTGTCAGAATTTCAGTTTTTGTTAAATCCAAACAGAAGCTGAATCCTGACATTCCTTCTTCCAAACAGTGATTGAAACCAAAGTGGATACCCAATGATAAGCCTGAATGCATAGAAAATTAAATATTTTCTATTTAGTATAATTAGAAAAGATTATGCACTAAATTTATGCAATGAAAATCTTGAAGGACAATCCTTCCTAGAAAGCTATGAAACAATACATAAATTTGCTTGAAATAATGTGAAGCAGTGTGAATAGGAATGCTTTTAAAAAAGGACATCAACTATGGAATTAAATTAAACTTACTAAGAATTATATTACTCCAGATCATCAAAGTAATTCTAGACCATTGGTGCAAGTAAATGGTCAACTTGCCAATGTTTTTGCAAATCTAGGAGAAAATTACTCACATCATTTCTTAGCTCTGCATTCTGAAGAATAGGGTCTCTCTCTTCATTAGAGAAACTGGAACCATTGACATTGGAATAACATTCAAGAATAACTGAATTAACAGATCTCAAATCACAATACTGTAGTGTGAATTGAAAATATTCCATTGCATAATTTAAGTCTAAAGGCCAATAGCTTACATCATGAGATTGAAATTCCAGTTCAGAACAAGAATGCTTGTTGAATTCCTCTTCAGCAGAAAGTAGTGAGCCCTAGGTGGAATGCATACAAATTAATTTCCTCCTATAGTGATTTAACTTTAAAAGTAGTCTCCTCTTTATATAAGAAACATATCCAAAGACTGTATGAATGTTATTGTGACATACTATGCCAAAAATGGGATGAAATTGGTTTCCTGTTAATACAAACCATTTTTCTATTATCCTTTGTTCCATGTTTGGAATATTTTTGTCATTAAGGATACATTCTGATACCAGATTAAATGCATTTTAATTACTGTTAAGTAGGACTATAACTTTCAGAAGACAATGTTCAAAAATTGTTATTATATAATTGCTAGGTGTTTTAACTTTAGATGTCAAGAAAAACCTAATATAAAATCCACTGATTTTTCTGTCCCAATTTTAAAATGAATTATGCCTTGATTTTGGAGCATCTGTATAGGGCAGGGGTAGGCAACCTTGGCTCTTTTATGACTCGTGGACTTCAACTCCCAAAATTCCTGAGCCAGCATTACACTTAGGGTTGGGGTTAGGTCAGCATGAACTCATAGAGCATAGACATGCAAATTCGGAGTGCTTGGTTACGGTTAGGAGGGCACTGACTTTTCTAGACTACCCTATCTATCTTTCCTGGTAAAATACATGGGAAAATCCCATTGGAGGAAAATTCCACAGGGTTAGGGTTAGGTCACCATGAGTTTACAAATGGACATCGCCAATAAATTTGGTGTGCTTGGATATGGTTAGAAGGGCACTGACTTTTCAAGCCTGCCCTATCTATGTTTCCTGGTAAAATACATGGGAAAATCACATTGGAGGAAAATTCCACAGGGTTAGGGTTAGGTCACCATGAGTGTACAAATGGACATCGCCAATAAATTTGGTGTGCTTGGGTATGGTTAGGAGGGCACTCCGTTTTCTAGGCTGCCCTATCTATCTTTCCTGGTAAAATATGTGGGAAAATCCCATTGGAGGAAAATTCCACTTATGGTTAGGGTTAGGTCACCATGAACTCAGAGAGCAAAATGGGCATTGCCAATAAATTCGGAGTGCCTGGGTATGGTTAGGAGGGCAAAGGCTTTTCTAGACGGCACCATCTATATTTCCAGGTAAAATACATGGGAAAATCCCATTGGAAGAAAATTCCACTTAGGGTTAGGGTTAAGTCACCATGAACTCGGAGAGCAAAATGGCCATCGCCAACAAATTCAGACTGCTTGGGTATAGATAGGAGGGCACTGACTTTTGTAGCCTACCCTATCTATGTTTCCTGGTAAAATACATGGGAAAATCCCATTGGAGGAAAATTCCATTTATGCTTAGGGTTAGGTCTCCATGACTTTGGACAGCACAATGGACATCGCTAATGGATTCCTAGCCAGCAAGTATACTTAGGAAGGTGCTAAGCTTTTGAGCCCTGTTTATCTATGATTCAAGCTAAAATATATTGGAAAATCCCTTTGGGGTGCATTTCCACTTAGAGTTAAGGTTAGGTCTCCATGACTTTGGACAGCAAAATTGACATCGCTAATGGATTCCTTGCCCGTCAGTTTGCTTAAGAAGATTCTAATCTTTTGAGCCTCCTTATCTATGTTTCCTGGTAAAATACATGGGAAATCCCATTGGGGGGTAAATCCACATAGGGTTAGGGTTAGGTTTCAATTACCTTGGACAGCAAAATTGACACCGCTAATGTATTCCTAGCCTGTCTGTCTGTTTAGGAAGGTGTTAACCTTTTGAGCCCTCCTGTCAGGTCTCCAAAGAAATGTATTGTTTCCCTTTTTATAGTTTACCTACTTTTGTAACCATTTTTGTAACCATTTTTGGGGGCCTGCCATTCTGTTGGGAGAGGGAATACATTGAGCTGCTTTGTACTGTCTTGCCACCGTGCCCTTCCCCCAGGAGAAGGAATGTATCCCCTATATCTGGGGACGGTCTGCGTGTGGAGCTAGAAGGAAACGAAAGTGAGAGAGATCTTGAAGTGTGCGCCAACGGAGCCAGTTACCAAAACACTGTGCCACCTATGGATTGGCTGGAATTCAAACAAACACTGGGACCCTCGGGGGAGGAATAATAATATTGCTTTTAATATACTGCTTGCATGGGTTTCCCCCCCCCAGATCTCGCCTTGTATTCCCTGCTATCACTCAGATCCAGAGGAGGCTTTTGTTATTCAGGCCGATGCTAGTGACGTGGCAATAGGAGCAGTCCTCCTCCAAAGGAATAAGGAAGGCCAGTTACAACTCTTTGCCTACAGCTCCCAAAAGTTATCTGAAACTGAACAGAAGTGGGTGGCCTGGGAGAAGGAAGCCTATCCTGTGCAAACTTGGAGACATATTCTAGAGGGGAGTAAAATACCATTTCAAATGTGGACTGATCATAAGAATCTCGAAGCCATGAAAACCCATAGGAAACTGTCCCCTAAGCAGGCAAGGTGGTCTCAGCATTTCCACCGATTCAACTTTACAATCCATTACCTCCCTGGGGGGAAGAATTTTCTGGCAGATGCCCTGTCTAGAATGCCGCAATATAACAGTGTAAAATCTGAAGTAGTTAAACCATTTCTGACCCCAAAGCAGTTAGCAGTGCCTGTCACTACCAGAGCACAAACCAGGGCTACAGTGCCAATAGACAAGTCGGTGGCCCAAGAATTCAAGAAAGCATTGGAAACTGAAGAGTGGTTTCAGACCCATAAGAACTTGTGTATAATAAAAGATGATTTGGCTTGGGTTGGAGAGAAAATATATGTTCCAGCAGCTCTGAGAGTGATGCAAGCTGGGCACAACTCGAAAATTGCTGGGAACTTTGGGTTCATAAAAACTCTACACCTACTAAAAATAGAATTCTTTTTTTAAAAAGGACCCAGAAAGCTATGTGGCTAGCTGCCCCAAGTGCACCGCGGCTAAGCAGTGGCAGTGAAAAACTCCTGGGCTACTTCAGTCGGTAGTGAGTCCTTCAGCACCCTGGAGAGAGATCTCTATGGATTTTATTGTGGAGCTTCCTGAAAGTGCTGGGAATACGGTTATTTGGATGGTTACGGATCTGTTCTCTAGACAGGCCCATTTGATCCCATGCCCAAAGATCCCAATGGCCAAAACTCTGGCTAAACTCTTTGTGCAACACATCTATCATTTTCACGGAGCCCCGCTGCACATAATCTCAGACAGGGGGGTCCAGTTCACCTCCAAGTTCTGAAAAGCTTTTCTGGATCTTTTGGGTTCTAGTCAGGGGCTGTCATCTAGTCATCATCCTCAAACGAATGGGGGGATAGAGAGAGTGAACTCAGTTCTAGAACAGTACCTTAGATGCTTTATCAACTATCAACAAATAATTGGACTGATTTATTGCCTTTTGCTGAGGTTGCTTATAATAATGCTGTGCATTCGAGTACTGGTTTCACCCTTTTCCAGGTTTCAAATGGTCTGACATTCGTTCCCATACCTGAATTACCTGCTAAGAAACCTGACATTCTCTCTTTACAAGAGTGGATTAGACAGCTGCAAAATACTTGGGCAGTAGTATGAAAAGCCTTAGATGAGGTCAGCGAAGCCTATAACACTCAGGCCAATCAAAGGAGGGTGGAGCAGAAACTTTTTAAAGCTGGAGACAAGGTTTACCTCTCTACTAAATACTTGCAATCTCTACAGCCTTCTAAAAAATTGGGTCCTAGGTTTGTTGGACCCTTTCCTATTAAATGCATCATCAACCCAGTGACTGTCAAACTAGCTTCCCTAAGAGCCTACAACAAATCCACCCTGTTTTCAATTGTAGCTTGCTCAAACCTAAGATTAAACCACCAGCACCTCCAGTGCCTGCACTCATATTGTTCGAGGGTGAACAACACTTTGAAGTATAAGACATCTTGGATTCAGGCAATCATGGTTCCACACAATATTTGGTAGCTTGGAAAAATCTTCCATCTTCTCAAAATGAGTGGGTGTACAAAAAACATATTAGAGCTCCTAGGTTACTTAAATGTTTTCACTCTAAGTATCCTGATAAGCCTATTAATGTGACTGTTCTGTTTGTTTTCATCCCATCTCCTTTTGTGTTCTGCAGGTGGATCTGCCATTTTTCTAGGGGGGGCTGTATGTCAGGTCCTCAATGAAATGTATTGTTCCCCTTCTTATAGTTTACCTGCTTTTGTAACCATTTTTTGTAACCTGCCATTCTGTTGGGAGGGGGGATACATTGGGATGCTTTGCATTGTCTTGCCACTGTGTCCTTCCCCCAGGAGAAGGAAGGTATCACCCATATCTGGGAAATGGTTTGCACTTGAAGCCAGAAGGAAATAAAAGCGAGATAGACCTTGAAGAGCATGCCAATGGAGCCAGTTACCAAAACAATATGCCACCTGTGGATTGGCTGGAATTCCAACAAACACTGGGACCCTGGGAGGAAGAGTAATAATATTGCTTTTAATATACTGCTTGCGCAGGTTTTTCCCTAGATCTTGCCTTGTTTCCTTGCTATCACTAGCCCCTAAAAAGGTTCTTTTTGAGACAATGCCTGTTTCAAGAGTTCTGCTTTCTTGGGAGGCTTAGAAGAGGTAGATCCTAAAGTTCACCCAGAGAGGCGACAAAGAAGGAGGGAAGCCCCGCCAACCGTGGAGAGACGGTGGTCAATCTGGTCATTCAAGGAAAGCCCTCCAGAAACCAGCAGAAGAAAGACTAGCTTCACTCCAGAGTCTACCAAACTACAAGCAGCTGAAGCAAAAAAAGCTCTAATTTAAGCTTGATCGTAAACAACGTGTTTGGAACTGGGTAAGAATACCAATTCTCTCTCTTCTACTTGATATTTGATTCCATGGAGGAAAAAACCCAAGAAGCAAAAATCCTCTGAAAGTGAGAAGGAGGGGGACTTTTCCCCACCCTCCCACAGAAGGAAGTGGCGAGTTAAACTTTTATGGGGGACAGAAATATATTGAAATGAAATGAATATAGGACTTAAATCTGGATAAGTTTGAAATTGGTGGAATTTGTTAAGATTTTCTTTTCAAAAGATTATTGATGAAAACAGAAAAAAGTAATTGTTTGATTCGAAAACTGAAAAAACGAACTGGTGCTGACATCTAATGGTGGATGAAAATATACAACTGTAGTTGCTCTAATACAGGAATTGACAGAAAGCCCAATAAAAGATAACTTGTTTTTGTGACCTTCAATGTCTTAACTAAACAGAGAACAGCTGCAACAAAAGGAAAACATTTTGGGCTATTTACAGGGCAAGAACTATAAACCTTAGGGGGGAAAAATTACCTTCCTGGATTCTAAATACTTATAGAATTGTGACTCTAAAGCTGTTTGCAGAGAAAGGAAAACTTTGATTTTTGGCTATCATGGAACATCAGAGACCTGCAGAAAGAACATATCAAGAAAAAACAAATACCTTCCAGGAGGAAGTATATGCTATGTTGCAACTAATTCAAACAACATTTTCAAATCACAAGGAAATTAAAAATAACTTTGAAAATATAAATGAACACATCTTCAACTTAACCTTACAACAAAAAACCTCTCAGAAAATAAAAATAGAGAGTGATCAGATAAAGCAGACAACTTAATATAAACCAGAGGAAAAAGATTTAAAGATGGACCCAACAATGGAAGGAATTATGACTTAGCCCAGGGGAAGAAAAACTTGCAGGAAATATTGGACATGGAAAAGATAACCTACATTTCAAGATTGCAAATAAGTCTGAGGACAAGAAAAAAGATTTGACAAAATGGATTATAGAGCTGTCAGGAGAATTACGAGAACTTGAGAGACAAAAACTAATAAGAGAAATCAAGAAAGAAAGAAAGAAAAAGATTTTCAATGAATACAAAGGGGCGAAACCCTCCCACAAAAACATTTTACTGGATTTGTCTCTTGTACCTACGACAACATCTACAAGACTATTGGTCCAGTGGAATATACTGATTAGGAAAGATGTTTGGCAAAGAAAAGGGCTAAAGTTAGAATTAAGAAATTGAATGATGGGATTTATCTGATGGAATATCTAAAGATTAAACATTTGTTTGAATATGGTTAAAAAATAGAAAAATTCTGGATATAAACGTATTTTAATTTAAGAGGGATGGGCCCCTCAAGTAACATAGTATTTTTTTATGAGAAATATAAAAATGTTGGCATGGTTTATATGGGAGAAATGTTTTAGATATTTAAGTGTAATTGATCTTGAGAAAATCTCAATTGATAAGAATGTTCTGAATAGACTCAAAAGGTTAGATGGTTGGATTTATTAGATGGAATATTTAAAGATTAAACATTTGTTTGAATATGATTAAAAAGAATAGAAAAATTTTGGATATATATCTATTTTAGCTTAAGAGGGACATGTTTTTCAAGTAGTATACTATTTCCTTCTTTTTTTCCTTCTCTTTTCCTTTTTGTTTTTTTTTAAGACATGAGAAACATAAAATTGTTGGGATGGCTTGAATGAGGAAAAGTATTTAATACTTAAGTGTAATTAACTGAGAAAATATTAACTGGTAAAATATTTGGAACATTGTGGGGAAAATAAATTTAAATAAGAACTTTGGAAACACGATTTATGATGCAGTAATTAAGATGACACTTAGAAAAGAAGCTTTATATTGATGTGGTTCTTAAATACTAGAAAAATGTTTCTATTCAATTGTTCTCTATCAAAATACTAAGAAATGTACTAATTCAAGGTTGGTAAAAGAGAATATTATTGGAAGAAGAGAAAATCAAAGAAAGTTACTAAGTGTATTATGGAATTATAGAAATTAATTGTTATGGATTGTTTTTAAATGTAAACCCAGACAACATGCTGTTTACCAAATATTAAGGTGACTATGTTAAAAAATCAATAAAATATATTTTTTTAAAAAGAAGAGGTAGATCCTTACACCTCCTTATCTATGTTTCCTAATAAAATACATGGCAAAATTCAATCGCAGGACAATTCCACTTAAGGTTAGTATTAGATTTCAATGACTTCGGACAGCAAAATGGACATCGTTAATGGATTCCTAGCCAGTTGGTATGCTTTAGAAGGTACTAAACATTTAAGCCCACCTTATCTATGTTTCCTGGTAAAATACATGGGAAAATCCCATTGCGGTCAGTTCCACTTATGGTTTGCATTAGGTCTCCATGACTTTGGACAGCAAAATGGACATCATCAATGGATTCCTAGCAAGTCAGTATGTTTAGGAAGGTACTAAGCTTTTGAGGCATCCTTATCTATGTTTCTTAGTAAAATACATGTGAAAATCCTTTTGGGGGACAATTCCACTTAGGGTTAGGGATAAGTCTCCATGAATTCAAATAGTAAAATTGTCATCGCCAATGTATTCCTAGCCTGTCGGTATGCTTAAGAAGGTGCTAACTTTTTGAGCCCTCCTTTTCTACATTTCCTGGTAAAATATATGGGAAAATCCTATTGTGGGATAAATCCACTTAGGGTTAGGGTTCGGTCTCCAAAAATTCAGACAGCAAAATGGACATCGCCAATGTCTTCAGAGCACATGGGTATGCTTAGGAGGGTGCTGACTTTTCTAGCCTGTCTTATCTATGTTTCCTAGTAAAATACATGGGAAAATCTCATTTTGGAATAAATCCACTTAGGTGTAGGGTTAGGTCTCTGTGAATTTGAAGCACAAAATGGACATTGCTAATCTATTCAGAGTGCATGGGTATGCTTAGGTTACACTGACTTTTCGAGCTTGCCTTATCTACATTTTCTGGTAAAGTACATGGAAAAGTCCCATTGTGGGGCAAATCCACTTAGAGTTAGGGTTAGGTCTCCATGATTGGGATGGCAAAATTGATGTCACCGTTGGAGTCGGCGCGCATTGATATGCTTAGGAGGTTGCTGTCTTTTCGAGCGTGCATTATTAAGATTTCTTGGTAAAACACCTCACAAAGTCCCATTGGTGAACAAATCCACTTAGGATTAAGGTTATGTGTCAATGGTTATAGTACAGCAAAATGGACATTGCCACTGGATTTGTTGTGCATTGCCAAGCTTAGGAGGGTGCTGACTTTTCAGTCCTGCATTATCTTCATTTTGTGGTAAAATACCTGGGAAAATCCCATGGGGGGGATAAATCCACTTAGTATTAGGGTTAGGTCTCCATGAATTTGAAGAGTAAAATGGACATCACCAATGTAATTGGAGTGTATCAGTATGATTAGTAGTTCACTCCCTTTTCAGGCCTGCCTTATCTATGTTTCCTGGTAAAATGCATGGGAAAATCCCATTGGGGGGAATTCCACTTAGGTTAGGAATTTGAAGAGCAAAATTGACAGCTACAATGGATTCGGTTCATATGGGTTAGGGTTAGGTCTGTATGAATTCGGAGCTCAAAATGGAGATCGCCACTGGATTTGTTGCATGGTGACATGCTTAGGAGGGTGCTGATATTTTTTGCCCTCCCAATTGTCATTTCTTTGTAAAATACAAGGAAAAATCCCATTGTAGGGCAAATAATCTTAGGGTTAGGATTTGGTCCCCATGAATTTTGAGAGCAAAATGGACATCACCAATGAATTTCTAGCATTTTGTTATGCTTAGTGTGGTGCTCACTTTTCCTTTACAAACATGGTTATTACGTTTTCATTTACAAACATGGTCATTCTAAGCCCATGGTGGCGAATCTATGGCACACGTGCCACAGGTGGCACGCAGAGCCCTTTCTGTAGGCATGCGCGCCGTTGTCCCAGTCCTAGGCCTTCAGTTGGGTTTTATAAAACCTTTTCACTTTAGTCCTCTGCTGCCGTGTGGGGGAAAAAAAAGGTTCACTCAATCAATTTCAACTTCTCGTGGGGAAAAAAAGATCTCGCAAAGTTGGAATTGATTGAACTTTTTAGTCCCACCCAGTCTGCCGTTACCACCGCCCACCCAATTGGCCACACCCAGCCAATGGGCCACACCCAGCCAATGGGCCACGCCCACCTGGCACCCGACGATACATAAGTGGGTTTTGGGTTTCAGTTTGGGCACTCAGTCTCTAAAAGGTTCGCCATCACTGTTCTAAGCTCTCTCCTCCCTTTCTTATTTCAGGATAAGAGGATTGAATCACTTCTTTCATATAATAGCCATTGAAAACCAATTATTTATGCCAGTATGAAGGTGCTGAAAATATTCCTAGGTTGCAAGCAAGTATAGAGACATTCCTTATCACTTTATTCCATGCCTCATACCTGCTTCCCTTTATTCCTGGCCATCAGATGTGTATTATCAGGAAGGACTTGTGGAAGGGACTTGCTAAAGAATACCTTTCTTTGCCCTTTACTACCTCTTACACTCGCAGCCCTTAACACAACAGTTTTAACTCATCATCTGCACATCAAAGCAGAAGCTTTACAGTATCCAATGATTCTTCTATTTGCATGCCTATAGTTGGCTAAGAAGAAAGTGTGTCAGGTCCCTAAAGAAATATATTCTTTCCCTTTGCATATTGTTGAATCTGTAAACCTTCTTTGTGACCTGCCATTCTGTTGAGAGGGGGGAGCTTTTGGGATTGCTTTGCATTTTTCCTGCTATGATGCCCTTCCCCCAGGGGATGGAATGTCTCACCCTTATCTAAGAGATGGTTTGCGCTTTGAGCCAGAAGGAAACGAAAGTGAGAGAGACCCTAGATGAAGGCGCCAAAGAACTCAGTTACCAAAACACTAAGCCACCTATGGATTGGCTGGATTTCAAACGAACACTGGGATACTGGGGGGAGGAGTATTGAATGCTGCTTTTATTATATTGCTTTTGCGGGTTTTCCCCCAGACCTCTCATTGAATCCCTGCTGTCACTGACCCCTAATAAAAGTTCCTTTTGAGACAATGCCTGTTTCAAGAGTTCTGCTTTCTTGGGTGGTTTAGCTGAGGTAGATCCTTACAAAGTGTCCGATTTGGATCCAGACTCAATCATCATAACCATTTAGTCCCGTAGATTTTAGTAGTGCTTATGTTCGTATTATTCTGAGTTACAGGTAGTACTCAACTTACAGCCTATCGGTTAGTGGCTGTTCAAATTACAAAAGACCTCCTTCAAACCCAGATTTGAAGTTCTGATGGCTGACTCCCCCCAGGATGTTCACTTAATAACTGCTGCAAAAAAGATCATAAAACTGGGTTGGTCACATGGGTGACCGGATTTATGACTATTGCGAGTTACGACCACAATAGGCAGGCTCCATTATGGTCGTAACTCAAGGACCTGTATATGCCTCTATCTTGTAACTCTAGATTTTAAAACTATACAGCAGAATTTAAACTCTTGTGGTGTCTTTTCTAGTTTTAATTTCTGGAGAAAATTAGGGGAGATTGTTACTGCCCTTATTTTCTGCCTGAACGTCCCATAGTATCCAATTTATTGTTGTGGGAAAATGTCAGCTATCTGGATGGCTCTTTAGTCAAATCCAGTATGAAGAAATTCCCAGCCTTTTCTTTTAATAATCTACCCGCATTTCCTATCATGCTCACCAGAGGGCGCAAGATTCATTCTCATTGTAGGACTATAAATGAGAGCCAAAATAATTTACTTTCTTGTTAAAGTGGCGGTAGAGGAAGCTTTTCAAGTAGGTTGGATACTTAGATCCTCTTTCTTTCTAATTATGTGGTTTATGTTAGTCTGTAAAGAGACCTGACTCTTTTCATTTGCTATAGTTACTTAAGAAGCACTGGACCAGATTATTGGATCCATGGGCCAATTCTACCTGTTCTACCAGGTCTACCTGAAAGCTTGGGGAGCCATTCAATCATTTTTTTCAGGACCTTGTTTGGCACCCCAAAATGTGCCCCCAATGCACTATTGAGGCATAAAGCTAACATCCCAAGTATTAAAGCTCAGGCCTGGACTAGGATCCCAATCTCAGGTCATAGCATCATATTCAATCTTACAGGCCTGAGGTCTTTGCTGCTGTCAATCACCAATCCCATTGGCATCACACCTGCATAGCAGAACTCTGCAGTCTTGGCTTCTCTCCTGAATATTTAGGCCAATTAATCCTAAAGAAGGCCAACTCAATAGTAAATAATCCTATTAGTGGACTGATCCTTTCCTTGACTTTTTTCTTTTCTTTTTACATGTTGAAAGAAACATCATCATCATCATCATCATCATCATCATCATCATCATCATCATCATCATCATCATCATCATTATTGATATTTGTTGCAAGTCTTAGTTCATTCTGAGCCTTAGCTTTCCTAACTTCATTTTTGCAGATTTGGGCTTTAGTCTGATATTCTGCCATAATTATGAGCCCCTATTTCCATTTTTTATACTTATCCTTTTTGTCTTTTAATTTAGTAGAGAATTCTTTATGCAACCATGCTGGTTTGTTCTTGGATCTCTTATCTTTCTTTTTCAGTTGTACTGTGCTGGACTGGGCTTTTATAATCTCATTTTTAGAGTTTTCTGTACATTTTCTGTACAAGAATTGTATTCCGCACAAGAAAACATTTCCGTAAAAGTCAAAACATTATATTCAAAAGTAAAATTATAACTGTCCTATAACATGTCATCAGTTCAAAATATATATGCCAAAATATATTTCAGCAGCTATAACAAATGAAGAAGCAGTTGTGTGCCACCACATGGCTTTTTAGTATTCAGGCGTACAGAGGTGCATGAATGTCCTCTACAGATAGAACATTAGCCTTTCAAATATTTCATCTCTGTGCTTTCCATGGCCCCGTCTTTCAAGAGAGGAAGATATTTCCAAAGCTGCAACTGATTTAGACTATAGCTACCCATATCTTTGTTGCCGGAGAGATCACAACTATCCTGCAAGTACATGAACAGAACCTTTGCCATATAATGATGACGATTATGGTATCCGTTCAGTCGAGTCTGATTCTTGGTGATTCTATGAACCAGGTTTCTCCACATCTTCCAATCTTGCATTATTTCTTTGGGTTTTCCTATGCTTTGTCTGGTGTCAGCTTTGATAGTGTCCAGTCACTGTGTTCTTTGATGCCCTGGTTACCTTTTATCACTAACTCTTCCAAACATAATTGCTTTCTTCAGTGAATTCCCCCTCCCCCATGATATGACCAAAGTAAGTGAGACAGTTTAATGATTTTGCTGTCATGATAAGTCTCGCGTTATGTGCTCCAGTACCTGCTTGTTGGTCACCTTTGCTGTCCAAAGAATAGGCAGGATCCTTCTCTAGCACCACAGGTCAAACGAGTTGGTTTTCTTACTGCCTTGCTTTTTTAAGGTCCAACTTTCACAATCACAGGTAGCTACGGGGAACACAGTAGAGTGAACTAACCTACGTTTGGGTGCCATATCTACAATTGTCACTCCATCCAAGGAGGAAGAAATAGTAGAATTTGGGTGAGGCTTGCTGCTCAAACAAGGGTCAGCAGCAAACAGAGCAGCTTTAAACATCTCGCTTCCCAAGAATATCCAATGCCCTTCCTCGATATGTTAAAGTAGATCTGAAAAATCACTTCTTGAACCTGATTCCCTGTAAAGGGCTGAGGTCAGGTGTTTCTGATACACACATTCTCTATCATGCTAGCTCTCGTCTCCATCCAGTCCATGAGCCCCAAAGGCCCTCCACTCAAAGCTGGTGTTTGTCTGAGTTTTCCTATCCCCATTCCTTCTTAACCTGTGCAGAATTTCTGTCCTGAAATCCAGAGTTGATAAAAAAAAAAAGTATTGCACTGGGGGAATCTCTATAAGAGAGACGGTTTGCTCTAGTGGTGAAGGAAACAGCCTAGAAACTGGGAGGCCGCGAGTTCTAGTGAGGCCTGAGGCATGGAAGTTGGCTGGGTGACCTTGAGCCAGCCAATCTCTCTCAGCCCAATCCACCTGTTGTTGTGGGGAAAATAGGAGAAGCAAGATGTGTTGGATATGGTTGCCGCCTTGAGTTATTTGTACAAATAATAAAGGCGGGATATAAATAAATACACGGATAAATGTCTGTACACGCAATTATTGTAGAATGGGTTCCACACATATTTTATCACATTAAATTTGTATTGGGTAATCACCTCCAATGGAAGAAATACAACACATATAAGGAACGGTTGCTGGAATTGGGTATGTCTAGTTTAACGAAGAGAAGGACGAGGGGGGGACATGATAGCAGTGTTCCAATATCTCAGGGGCTGCCACAAAGAAGAGGGAGTCAGGCTATTCTCCAAAGCGCCTGAAGGCAGGACAAGAAGCAATGGGTGGAAACTAATCAAGGAGAGAAGCAACCTAGAACTAAGGAGAAACTTCCTGACAGTTAGAACAATTAACCAATGGAACAACCTGCCTACAGAAGCTGTGAATGCTCCAACACTGGAAGTTTTTAAGAAGAGATTGGACAGCCATTTGTCCGAAATGGTATAGGGTTTCCTGCCTCAGCAGGAGGTTGGACTAGATGACCTCCGAGGTCCCTTCCAACTTTATCATTATTATTATTATTATCGCTTTTTTTTTAACACAGCAATCTCAGCTGTAGCTCTGGGTTTATAAACACACCAAACTGAATCCCATTAAACTATATTTTGATTTAGTTCAATCGGTGGACGTACACTGTTCAACCATGATGGTATATATTCTCAACCTGAAATATGGACAGTAGCCATATAAGAGTTTAGAAGAAACTGGAAAAAAAAATAAGGTCATGGGAAATCATTCTGAGAAATGCCTCATACAGTTGTGGCTACAGCATCTCTCTGGAATATTCAACAAAGCTATTATTAAGGGCAGGCATTTATTTGATGAATAAATGTATTTTATGTTACCTTCTTTTGATTATACAAACTTCCTTGGGCAGCAGCTGTCACATTGTCCTGCTTTGTGTATCTACTTAGCACAATGTGATTATAGTCAGTGAGCTTGGTACAAAGCCACTGCAATGACTATTCCACAATATATTTTTTTCCCTAGATGAACAGATGGCCTTGCAGTCTAGGCAGACTACAGAGAACTCGTTTATCTGCTAAAACCTTGGCTTGCTACATGCTGAGCAAAAGTAAACATAGGAGGGTCAGAAAGAGTGACCAGTTCAGCACATGCAGACAGCTTGCTCAACCTCCTCTTACTGTTAGAGAAAGAATCCAAAATCCTGCTCCAATGTTGACACTAGAGTTTTATAGCCCATGCCTTAGATCCAAAGATTTGAGACCTGACAAATCTCCAAAGCAGCCTCTAAATATTAAAGAAAGAAGCATTAAAAGGGAGCTGCAACAGCCCCCCTCCCCTTCTTGCTGCAGCCTCTAGGTCAGTGTTTCTCAACCTTGACAATTTTAAGGCATGTGGACTTCAACTCCCAGAATTCCACAGCCAGCATTGCTGGCTGTGGAATTCTGGGAGTTGAAGTCCACATGCCTTAAAATTGTCAAGGTTGAGAAACACTGCTCTAGGTGACTCCTGAAAAGTCTTTCAGGATTGTTGGGAATTCCTCTTTAATAGTGTAGAAGGGAACCTAAGAACATGTGTTCTTGTGTTGAAGGATTATATCAATCAAGGCATACAAAAATGGCCATAATGTATAGTCAATGAAAAAAATAACCATAGGAACACATTAAACCTACAATTTTGGGTTGTATATGGTCTTGGGACTATACGTAACAAGGGGTGGGAAAGCATTTCTTATCCTAATACTCAGCTACTTCTTTGAACACTCCTGGGAAGGCATGAGATACTAGAACATATATAAATAGGTGATAGAGATAGATAGAAAGGTAGGTAAGAAGGAAGGAAGGAAGGAAGGAAGGAAGGAAGGAAGGAAGGAAGGAAGGAAGGAAGGAAGGTCCCAATAAAAGAGATAATTTAGATAGATAGAGCCCCAGCTTGACCAATGGAATATTTGAGGAGAGTCAGTTCCTTTTAATCTCTGGATAAAAAGCATTTTAGCCTATTTCCTTCCAAATAGCTACTGCGCATCAGTCACATTCCAACCCAAGATTTTCCAGAGAGATTTTTGTCTGATTCCTGACATGGTACCTGCCTAGGGGAAAGGGGGAGCTGGAGATTTTCCTTTTGAATACGGTCCTGAGGTTTTTTTCAAACTAATATGTGGCCATCGTTCATAATTTACATAGGGTTGGGGAGCATTTTTTCTCTTTAAACAATGGAGAACGGAAGAGGTTGATGGATGGGTTTTCAGAGACTTCACCACTGGAATTCACATCCAGGTCGAGCCATCTGTGGTGAGGAGCAAATGCTCAGCCCCGTTCTTGGAAAAAACATCCCCTCTTTTGACTGTTAAGGCAGGGAGTATTCCAGATTGTTCAAGACATGGCTCATATGAGCAAAACAAAGGAGCTAAATTTATCTCTGTACTTTAAATCAGGGATTGAGATGTTATGTTTAATTACATGCTCCCCCTACAAATAATACCTTGCTAAGAGAGAAAGAAATTCATTCCTCCTTAGCACAATTTATTTGCTAATGCTGTGCCAAGAAGAACCATATAATACAAAACACAGAAGTTCTTCTTAATTATTAATTTGCATTTCCTGGAAAGAAAGAATCTGAGGCGCAATACATATTTGCATATTCCTTTGCAATGATAACAATAAATAGCCTACCTTACAAAATCATATTTATGTAGCTTGACACTGCAGGTGCCTTCCCCAGAAAATGGCCCTCCAGATGTGCTGGGGTAGGAGGGCAGCTCTTTTGGAAATTACGGGAATGGTTGGCCTCAGCCTACAAAACAGCAGGTTGGGGGAAAAATTGATCTGTAGAATGTATAAGTAACTGTTTCATACCACTTGCAATGATTTCCTGACAGACATGGAACAGAATAGAATTCATGGAGTTAGACTGTCCAGTGGTCCTCCTATTTATTTATTAATATTTATTAAACAAATTTATATAATTGCTGATTCCCGAAGGTCATAATGTAAAAACTTCACCCTATAAATAAAGCCCATTAAACCCCCCACCCCCCACATGGCAGCAGCAACATACAGGTAGTCCTCAACTTACAACCACAATTGAGCTGCTAAGTGAGAAATTTGTTAAGTGAGTTTTGTCCCATTTTACGACTTTTTCTTGCCACAGTTGTTAAGTGAATCACTGCAGTTGTTAAATTAGTTGTGAAGTGAATCTGGCTCCCCCATTCACTTTGCTTGTCAGAAGGTCGCAAAAGGTGATCAGATGACCCCGGGACACTGCAACCGTCATAAATATGAGTCAGTTGCCAAGCGTCTGAATTTTGATCATGTGACCATGGGGATGCTGCAGCGGTCGTAAGTGTGAAAAATGTCATAAGTCAGGTTTTTTTCAGTGCTGTTGTAACCTTGAGTGGTCACTAAACGAACTGTTGTAAGTCGAGGACTACCTGTAATCAAATCAACCGCTTGACTGGCTCTGTCTCCATTCATAGCCCACAGGCCTGGTGATGAAGCTACATTTTTAGAGCCTTTCAGAAAAGCAGCAGCAGGGTGGGGACAACTGTACTTTGGGAATAGGAATTATGTTGCATAAAGAAGGAGCCACCACTGAGAAGGCCCTTTTTCATGGTTCCACCAGATAATGATGTCTAATCCATGGGACCCATAATATGCCCTGCCTTCCCTATCACCTATTAATTCAATTTGAGCCAGCTTGGTTAGTGGTTAAGCCACCAGGCTAGAAAACAAAAGACCATGAGTTCGAGTCCCGCCTTGCCCCTAAAAGCCAGCTAGGACCTTGGGCCAATCACTGTCTCTCAGCCCAACCTACCTCACAGGGTTGCTGTTGTGGGAAAAATAGGAGGAGGAAGATGTGTTGAATATGTTCACCACCTTGAGATATTTGTAAAAATAATAATGGCGGGATTCAAATAAATACAAATAAGAATGGCGGATAAGCAACGGATGGAAACTAACCAAAGAGAGAAGCAACCTAGAACTAAGGAGAAACTTCCTGACAGTTAGAACAATTAACCAATGGAACAACCTGCCTCCAGAAGCGGTGAATGCTCCAACACTGGAAGTTTTTAAGAAGAGACTGGACAGCCATTTGTCCGAAATGGTATAGGGTTTCCTGCCTGAGCAGGGGGTTGGACTAAATGACCTCCAAGGTCCCTTCCAACTTTATTATTATTATTATTATTATTATTATTATTATTATTATTATTATTATTATTATTATTATTATTATTATTATATAAATTCAGGTAACCTGAATACTTGGAAATCGCCTCTCTGGACAGACAACTGGAAGAGCTACTGCAGATACTGATGTAGTTAGGGTGGAGCCTCAGGGCTGAGGTGTTGGGTTGAGATGAACATCAGACAACTGCAGGAGATGAGGATACCTGCCTGTCCGTGATATGCAGGAGCAACTCTGCTGGTGACAGCAATTTCCATGTCTTTACTTTTAAGAACATTTTATAGTGGGGGAAGAAGAGCTGGGTTAACACGTACATAGTTATTGATGCTCAGTTCATATATATTGGTTTTTAAAACATATTTGTCAAGTGCCAGGAAAATCAGGACATTCAGCCAGTTCAAATGATTATAAATATTTTATTGCAAGCTTAAGCTCTCTACAAAAATCTGACCAACTACAGTAGCGGTCAAGGGAAATGTGTGGGAGATAAGGAAGGCATTCAAGGTGGGCTGAACTTAGATCTCTTGCAGGTCTGCAGGGACTCATGACTTATGACGCGTTTGACCCCTCCCTCGGGCTCAGCCTGTTCAGCTTCTAGAATATTATCCATTTTTTGCAAGGAAAGGGTGCTTATTCCCAAGGAAGATATATCGTTGACCCGAGACACCTCATCAGGCCATTAAATCCACTTCCTCACATTATCTGCTGCACTGCTGTCTTTATTGGAAATTGGTTGGGTGGAAGAAGAAGCTGCCAAGCCTTAAGGCTCTCCTAATATCAAAAGACGGCAAAACATCCTTCTCTTGGTTGGATTAATTATTTATCAGCAAAACCTACAAGCAGCCATCCGGACCATGAGGAAAACAAAAGAAGGTGAACATTTACCTACGCCAACAGAACTTTTACCAAATTATGGGCAAGTTTTTACCTTTGGTTGATAAGCCCTTATACTTACCATAGGCCCACACCTGGAACAGTTTTACAATTGAGTTTGACAAACCGTGAAAGTGATGCAACAGAATAAGCACATAAAGAAAATAATGAGAGAGAGACGGTTTGGCCTAGTGCAGGGGTAGGCAACCTCGACTCTTTTATGACTGGTGGACTTCAACTCCCAGAATTCCTGAGCCAGCATTCCTGAGCCTACCCCTGGCCCCACCTTGATCATGAAAGCCAGCTGGGTGACCTTGGAGCACTCTTTGTCTCTCTTAGCCCAAACAAACAAACAAACAAACAAACAAACAAACAAACAAACAAACAAACAAATAAATAAATAAATAAATAAATAAATAAATAAATAAATAAATTTGCTACAAAGTCCACAAGAACCTAAATAAATAAATATGGCACTGAAAAAAGTGACTTAAGACCCATTTTTCACATTTATGACCATTGTAGCATCCCCATAATGACGTGATTTACTTCCGGATGCTTGACAACTGACTCACATTTATGACAGTTGCGATGTCCCAGAGTCACGTGATCACCTTTTGCGACCTTCTGACAAGCAAAGTCAATGGGGAAACCAGATTCACTTAACAATCATGTTACTAATTTAACAACTGCAGCGAATCACTTAACAAATATGGCAAAAAAAGTCATAAAATGGGGCAAACTGACTTAACAAATTTCTCACTTAACAATATAAATTTTGGGCTCAACTGTGGCCATAAGTTGAGGACTACCTATAACCTGAACCAGCTCCATTTTCGGTCTGGGAAGGAGTGAGTGGCAGAATGGCCTTTTCTTCACCCTCCAGAAGAAGGCACTCAGCTCAGCATCCTTGTGCCATAAAAATGGATGGCTCCTGCTTGCTTCTTGGGCCTTGATCCTCATTTGCATCACCAGAGCAGCCAGTAGTCTCTCAATCCTCTAACAGTGGAAGCCAATTCCTTCATTTTGTTTCAGGGCATCAGGGCATAGTTAAGGACATCTTGCCCAATCCTCTGCATTTGCTGCAGCTGCTCCCACTTTGTAAGCATAATTGAGCTGGTAAAAAAGATGCTGATACTCTAGAAAGAGTACAGAGAAGAGCAACAAAGATGATTAGGGGACTGGAGGCTAAAACATATAAGGAACGGTTGCTGGAATTGGGTATGTCTAGTTTAACGGAGAGAAGGACGAGGGGGGACATGATAGCAGTGTTCCAATATCTCAGGTGTTAGATCGCGCAGGCAGTAAGACACGAGTCGAGTGACAGTCAGCTCTCGGTTTATTGGCAAGGCATCAAGTAAATCCAGACTGGCATCTGGGCCAGGGGAGCCCTCTTTTATGGGATTCCCCTGGCTTGTAATCACACAATTCCATTGGCTGGTAAGACCCCGTTGCTAGTTAGCCAACCAGCAACGGGCATGAAA
>NW_015386156.1:231539-232728 GCF_001527695.2 Protobothrops mucrosquamatus | reverse complement strand
GCCATGCTCGCTGCTTCCGGCTGGTAAAGGTGCGATGGACGGTCTCTTCCTCGCCGGCCTCGTCCGATTCGGTGGCCTCCGGATCGGGGGTTGGCTCGCGATGGGTGCGATGGATGTCACCCCGTCTCATCTCGGTGGCCGTGGATTCGGACTCTTCTGCGGCGAGGGCCTCGTCTAGGGTTTCGCTGAGGGTGAGACTATCCGTTGTCGGAAGCATCCTGGGTGAAAGATAGTGAGGTGCACGCACCCCACCTGCTCAGGAGGTTCCATCACAGATATCCCGACAAGCCAAGGGGGCAACTGGGGACTGCCGTCGTGCCAAAGCAAAACCATTAACTTTGTATATTTGTTTTCCAGAGGGACCCCTGGTAGGGGGAGCGGCATGTCGAGCCCTGCGAGGCCGTCCCAGCCGCGTACGGCCTACCTCCCACCACCCCGTTCACCTTACCCAGGGCTGCAGTCCAGGGGGGCCGGCCGACCCATCGTTCCGGCGCTGCCGCCGCAGCCGCTGATGCCGCCGCTCTCCTCTGACGTCATCACTCTGCGCCTCGCAGGGCCCGACAGATGATCTGAGGGGAAGGGGCCGGACGAAGCCTCCGTTCTAGCGCAAAGTCACGGAGGGACGAGCAGCCGCCTGCCCCAGCAACGGCAGAAGGAACGCCCAGCTGATTGCAGCCGCCTGCCCCAGCAACAGCAGAGCGCCTCCCAGTGCTGACTTTAATCTGCATGGAGTGATTAAACTACCATATGTCTAACGTTCCTGCTTGCTGGCTGGTTTGTGAAGCGCCAAGACAGGATGGCTTTGACACTTCGACACACGATGAGTCGCTTCTTCACGTGCTCGTCCCTCATCCCCATGACGAGTCGATCCCGCAGCATATTTTCCAGGGCGACAAACTCGCAACAGGCTGCAATCGATCGGAGCTCTCCGAGGTACTTTCTGATGGGTTCGCCCGCCCGTTGTCGTCGGTTGTAGAAGCGGTTCCTTGTGACTAGGAACCCTTCGGAGATCCCGTACTGACCAGCCAGCAGACGTTGGATATCTGCCCAAGGGGTGTCCTCGATGCTGGCTGGAGTGACCAAGGAGCGGGCCACGTGGTAGACCTCGTCCCCGCAGTTCGCAAGGAATAAGGCCTTCTTCTGATCCCCGGGAATGCCTTGTTGCCCATTCCCGGCCAGGTGTAGCTCG
>NW_015386156.1:226427-230003 GCF_001527695.2 Protobothrops mucrosquamatus | reverse complement strand
ATTATTATTATTATTATTATTATTATTATTATTATTATTATTATTATTATTATTATTATTATTATTATTATTATTATTATTATTATTATTATTTAAACCATTCCTTTAGGATGATACCAAGTAGAGGTTCTAAATTTAGCTGGCAGCCAGCTGCACAGAGAGAGAAAGAGAGAGAAATAAATAATAATCCAGGACATAAACAAACAAACAGTTCAGTTCTACTGGTGATGCCATTTCTTTTCCTAGCAACCTCCCTGTAGCATTCTTCTGCAACCCAGCACTGAGTCGATATGGTTGAGGAGTTTAAGAGATGTTGCAAATGGTCTCAAGCACACTCTATTGGAAGAGCCTGATCTAAAAAACAGGTTGAGGAAGGCTCTTCTTAAAGATGGGAATGGGAAGAAAATTCTATTTTCCTAAAGCAACAACCAGAATCCCAAAGCTGTACAAATATACTTTTAATCCAACAGAAAACATCTTTTTAAATCTTAATAGGAGGTCAAAAGAATCTGAAAGTGCAGCAAGTTTCAGCAGGAGGAGGAGGAGGAGGAGAAGGAGGGAGAAGGAAAACTACTGGTTTTGTATGTGCAAATTACTGTTGGCACAATTCAGACTTTGTTGGATGGAAGCCACTCATCAGACTTCTAATCTTGAATTTAAAGAGTACTCTAATACCAGCAATAGAAATCCATCCAGCTGGGCAATTTCTACCCAGCTAATAAGAAGTTCACCAGGATTTGCCTGTGTTCTGGGTGTGACTAGAATTCTAATTTTCTGTTCAGCTCACTTTATGTGATAGAAACATCCCTGGATGTCATTGGGATTGCATGTCTCCTTTTAATTGAAATTCCCAGGAAACACCTTACTTCTAAACAGAACATAGGGAATCCAAGTCAGAAGTGAAAAATGGGTTCCATGGAATTTATTTAGAATACAAGTTTAATCTAAAGTTAGGAAAGGGACAGGACTTAATGATAGGCAGTTCGTGATATTAAGGAAGGTGGGTTATGTGGTGATCTCAGGGCTCTAGGCCAGTGGTGGCAAACCTATGGCACGGGTGCCAGAGGCGGCACTCAGAGCCCTCTCTGTGGGCACGCGCGCTGTTGCCCCAGCCCTAGGCCTTCAGCTGGGTTTTATAAAACCTTTTCGCTTTAGGCCTCCGCCGCCGTGTGCAAAAAAAAAAGGCTCAATCAATCAGTCAATTTCAACTTCTCGTGGGAAAAAAAAAGATCTTGCAAAGTTGGAATTGATTGATTGAACTTTTTAGTCCCACCCAGTCTGTTGCTACCACCGCAGCCACACCCAGCCAATTGGCCATGCCCAGCCAATTGGCCACACCCAGCCAATGGGCCACACCCACCCGGCACTCAACGATACATAAGTGGGTTTTGGGTTGCAGTTTGGGCACTTGGTCTCTAAAAGATTCGCCATCACTGCTCTAGGCTAATTCAATTTACAGGATTGATGTGCTTAGTAATTGGCAGAACAAGGGCTGTGGTGTCATAGGAAGCCAGCTCTACTCCAGGCCAATGCAAGGTCAAAGTTGACATAGGTGTACAATCCGGGGGGGGGGTCTTCTTAAACTCATGGATTTTGCTTTAAGCTATGCACCATTTGCACCTGTTCCTAGATCAAGATTTTGCTCACAATCACTCAGGGCCTCTCATCTGGACTACTGAAATGAACTCTATGTGGGTCAGCCCTTGAGGAATATTCGGAAGCTTTAACAGGTGCAGAATGTGGCTGCAAAGGTAATGAAGGGTGTCAAGATATTCGAGACATGTAATCCCACTGCTTTAAGAGTGGGGATCATAGACTTCAAAATCCCTTCTGATTTCCCCATGACAGTTGTTCTTCATGACAGTCCTGTTTTACTTGGTGCTCTGTAAATATCTTGGAAACAGGATCCCCAATGTGTGTACTGACTTGGGCTACAAGATCTGGGCAGTAGAACTGCCTGCAGTTTTGAAGGTCTAATCCAGAAGCCTTAATATGGGTAGTCCTTGACTTTTCATTTAGTGATGATTTAGAGTTACAATGGCACTAGAAAAAGTGACTTGATGGTTACAGCATCTCCATGGTCACTTGATCAAAATTCAGATGCTTGGCAACTGGCATGTATTTGTGACAGTTGCAGTGTCCCAGGGTCATGTGATCCACCTTATATGACCTTCTGACAAGCAAAGTCAATGGGGAAGCCAGATTCACTTAACAACGGTGTTACTAACCTAATAACTGCAGAGATTCACTTAACAACTGTGGCAAGAAAGGGCGTAAAATGGGGCAAAACTCACTTAACAACTATCTTGCTTAGCAACAGAAATTTTGGGCCCAATTGTGGTCATAGGTAGAGGACTATTTGTAATGGGAGCCAAAGTTGCAAAAGATGTTGAGGGCTCCAGGTTGAGGGAAAGCTCCCGCGGGTTGTTTCCCAACACCATTTCAAGTAGAAAATGTGCAGCATTGTGAGTTATTATTTGTTTAAGACGTGTCAGACTTTGTAATATAATTCAGCCTGGCTCAAGTGACAAAAGAAACTGCTTTCAACCTGTGGCTTTCAGCACTCAGAGAGTGAGTTAATTTCTAGCCTCCTCACAACAAATAAGGGCTAATTATAGTAATATTGGTATAAGGTAGACAAACAACATTATTTGCAACCAAAAGCTAGTCTCCGCCAAAGCAAACCATTGAAGCTAGAAATAAACCGTTGTGCAAGTTCCTGTCTTGAGGAAGAATACAGCATGCTGTACATTCTACTGGTCTGGCTGCCTTCCTGGACTCCACGGCCTACTGACTGGCTAGGAATGCTAATGAGGTTAGAAAATCTCTTTGAGAAAATATATATCTTGCACAAAATGGATATCTGCAACCAAATACATTTATAGTAGCCATGGCTTTTAAGGGATCCAGATGTTTGTTTATCCTCCTCCTCTTCCTCCTCCTCCTCCTCCTCCTCCTCCTCCTCCTCCATATTTTAGATTAATCTTTCAGGTAGATCCTTCTTTGTTGTTCTTTAGAGAAGCATCAGATGAGACGGGGAGCTAAAACACAGCACTCCTTCATTCCCACCTCTGAAAATGAGAATAGTTGCTTGGCACAAATAAAACTGGAGGCTAGGGCTAATGGAGAAAAGGTGCACTTTAAATAATTAAACAATTTGACTAAATTTTCAATAATGAAATACCAAACTTTTTTATCAAATCAACAGGAATAGACACTTCCAAGCTTGGGGAAAAGAGGATCATATGACTGATTTTTGTTCAATGGTGGTATACACTCCATGGATATATAATAATAATAATAATAATAATAATAATAATAATAATAATAATAATAATAATAATAATAATAATAATAATAATAATAATAATAATAATGACAAATGCATATAAAGTCAAAATTGAGAAGACAGCAACAGACAGTAAGTGCCGCCTATGCAAAGAAGCTGAAGAAACAGTGGACCACCTGGTAAGCTGCTGCAAGAAGATCGCACAGACTGACTACAAGCAGCGGCATGACAAAGTAGCAACAATGGTGCATTGGAAGATCTGCAAGAAATATCATTTGCCTGTAAGC
>NW_015386156.1:156412-225562 GCF_001527695.2 Protobothrops mucrosquamatus | reverse complement strand
AGCAAAGGTAGTACCAATAGTAATAGGCGCCTTGGGTGCAATCCCAAAACAACTGGAGCACCACTTGAACACCATTGGCATTGACAAATTCGCTATTAGTCAATTGCAAAAGGCAGCCTTACTAGGAACTGCTTCCATCCTGCGACGATATCTGTAATACCATCAAACATCCACATCTGCCTATCCCAGGTCCTGGGTAGAGACTCGATAGGTAGACAAAATGCCAAATCCAGTCTGAACATCTGGCTGACTGTGCGATGATACATAATAATAATAATAATAATAATAATAATAATAATAATAATAATAATAATAATAATAATGATGATGATGATGATGATGATGATGATGATGATGATGATGATGATGATGATGATGATGATGATGATGATGATGATGATGATGACGACCTTGGAGGTCATGGAGTCCAACCCCCTGCTCAGGCAGGAAACCTTGCTACACCAGCAGAGATGCCAGAGAGACTCAAAGTTTCCAAGAAAAGTGAATCCTAAAAACTCAGTAATGGACTCTCCCAAATCCAATAATAGTTTACCAAATGAGCAATATGTATCAGGTCATTTTATCTATTTCAATTGTGTTAAAACCTCTATCTTCAAAATTTATTATGCTTTTATAAAAGAAAATTGCAAAAAAAAATACAGATAGCTTTTAATGGAGAAACTTAAACTTACTGTAAAATACAATAAGTTTAAAACAATTAAATGAGTGAGTCTTTTTCTAGTCTCATTATACCAAACCAGAATAGTTTGGTTTTGGCTTAGAACCGTGTATGAACCTAACTACCGTGCTTTGTAAAACATAAGTAATATTTTAGCACCTTTGTGATATTGGCTAAGTGTGGCTTATTCAACAAATTATGGCTTAAAAAGAAACGTGCCAATGCACAACCAGTCAGCACACCTTATGTCTGAAAGCTGATTTGAAAAAAGAAAGCAAAATATACTTTCTTTGATTTTGGCTTAGCATGTGATATGAACCCAATCTTTGTAATTTATAAACCATTGTTTATGATATGGCATATTGTGCAAATCTAATCCGATATGGCTTATTTAGCTAAACCATGGTTTAGCAGCCCTAATTTAGTGCAGTGTGTGCACTTGTTTTTATTATGGGAATAGCAGTGAGTAAGGAAGAAGGAAAAGAAATTCAGATTCCTAGAAACCTTTCGTGGGCAGTGCCAGCTTCTGCTGAGCTTACAGCTATATGCATCTGTCTGGTTTCCTGCAAAGTTGTATACATTTCATTTATGCTCCAGCCTTCCTTTAATAAACTCAGATGTCTGTATGGGCTTGTCTTCTCTGCCCATCCCATTTTGTCCTCAAATAAGGCACAACAAGAAATAAGCTGGAGATCACGATGTAAAAAAGATGTTGAGACTCTAGAAAGAGTACAGAGAAGAGCAACAAAGATGATTAGGGGACTGGAGGCTAAAACATATAAGGAACGGCTGCTGGAATTGGGTATGTCTGGTTTAATGAAGAGAAGGACGAGGGGGGACATGATAGCAGTCTTCCAATATCTCAGGGGCTGCCACAAAGAAGAGGGTGTCAAGCTATTCTCCAAGGCGCCTGGAGGCAGGACAAGAAGCAACGGATGGAAACTAATCAAGGAGAGAAGCAACCTAGAACTAAGGAGAAACTTCCTGACAATTAGAACAATTAACCAGTGGAACAACCTGCCTCCAGAAGCGGTGAATGCACCAACACTGGAAGTTTTTAAGAAGAAACTGGACAGCCATTTGTCCAAAATGGTATAGGGTTTCCTGCCTGAGCAGGGGGTTGGACTAGATGACCTCCAAGGTCCCTTCCAACTTTATCATCATCATCATCATCATCATCATCATCATCATCATCATCATCATCATCATTATTATTATTATTATTATTATTATTATCAAGTAAGATGAACTCTTTCTCTCCACTTCTGCTATTGTCTTGTCATTGGATAATGCAAGTGTTTTCTGGTAACACAAGATTCTGCAGGGATGCCCTTTCTTTTCCTTTAGATCCATGTTTCTCAACCTCACCAATTTTTAAGCAGTTTGGACTTGACCTCCCAGAATTCTCATACTCACTGGGGCATTCTGGGAGTCAAAAGCCAATGGTATCTCGGTACTAGTTGTTAATTGGTTCCAGGAGATGCAACAAGTACTAAAAATGATGAGTACCAAACAAACCATGTGACTTACCACATGACCCTTTGTTCTGGCCAGGAAGGACTTTCTGTCTTTCCCTTTTTCTATGTCAGCCATCTTCCAGCATGGCCGCCTTCCTGTCCGTCCGCTGTGGCTCTTCCCCACTTCCCTTTGCAGCAACCTTCGTGGCATGGCCAACTTCCTGTCCATTCTCCATGACCATCCACCTCTTCTTATCGCAGCACATTAAGTACCAAACAGACAACGAGTACTGGGACAACATTTTCACATCAAAATGCGTCGAGTACCAAATTCGACAAGTTTTGAAGCAGTCGAGTACCAAAGTACCACTGTACCTTAGAGAAGTACTGCTCTTGGTGATACTTAGACAGGACAAGCTGAATTATCAGAGGGACAACTATGGCCTAGCTAATTCAACTATAGTTCACTCAGTCCAGTTCTCTGAATACAAACAATAAATTGTTCACACGTCTGGGTTCATAAAATGAGTCGGGGTAAAATGTATTGACAAATTTGTCGTTCAGCAGGTGATTTGAGCACAGACCATGTCTAGCTGACTTCTGTTCAGATAATCCAAGAAATATTCCTATGGGAGAGAATGATGCAATGCAGTTCCTCACCTTCCCTCCTTCTAATTTGCCAGGCATGAAGAACCTAGGACAGGGGTAGGCAACCTTGGCTTTTTTATGACTCGTGGACTTCAACTCCCAGAATTCCTGAGGCAGCCATGCTGAGGGGAAAGGGAGAGGTTTCCAAGCTGAGCCATGCTGGCTCAGGAATTCTGGGAGTTGAAGTCCACGAGTCATAAAAGAGCCAAGGTTGCCTACCCCTGATCTAAGCCACTATGTAGACAGAAAGCCCCACACCCACCACTTCCTACTACCAAATACAACCTTGGTTGATAGGCAGCCAGAAAAAATGAGGGAAAGCAGAGTGACTCAAACTGTAAAAATGCGCAATTACCATTCAAGTCCCAATTACGTGTTAGGCTACATATTAGTAAAACATTGTACTAGCACAGACTAAATTCCTCCAATTTCTTAAACACCTCCAATTGATCTAATTGGAGGCGTTTAAGAAGACAGAATGGCTATGTTTGCAAAACAGACTATGGGTAATCCTCGACTTACAGCTATTCGTTTAGTGACTGTTCAAAGTTACAACCGCACTGAAAAAAGTCACTTACGGCTGTTTTTCATATTTACAACTGCGGTAGCATCCCCATGATCACGTAATCAAAATTCAGGCAATTGGCAACTGGCGCTGTCCCAGGGTTATGTATCACCATTTGTAACCTCCACATCTGATTTCCAACAAACAATCAACGGAGGAAGCTGGATTCACTTAACAACCATGTGATTCACTTAACAACAGCAGTGATTCGCTTAGCAACTGTGGCAAAATAGTTGTAAAATGGGGCAAAAATCTCTTAACAACTGCCTTGTTTAGCAACACAAATTTTGGGCTCAATTATGGTTGTAAGTCAAGGGCTACCTGTACTCTGTTTAGCTGTTTAGCTGAAGTAACCATAGTATGGATTGAAGAAAGGAGTGAGCCATAAACTTGCTCACCCTAGTTTAGCCTAGAGCAGGGCTAGGCAACCTTGGCTCTTTTATGACTCGTGGACTTCAACTCCCAGAATTCCTGAGCCAGCATGGCTGGCTCAGGAATTCTGGGAGTTGAAGTCCACGAGTCATAAAAGAGCCAAGGTTGCCTATCTCTGGCCTAGAGTGTTATCTGAATTTGGCCAGTATGATTTGTTTATTATTTGTGGTATCACACAAACCCAGCCAGTAGTTGAATGGGGTATGTCTTTGAAAATACTGCCAGTGCTTATGTTATGAACTTTTAAAACACTATTATTAGTTTTGTCATTGGTGTTTTATACTGCGCTACTGTGTATATTAAGAAGAAGGCCTATCTTTAGTAGTATCTCGGTTTCTGGGTTTGCACATCACTTTAAGCCATGGTTTGTTTAATCATGATTTGTTGAATAATCAATCATTGGTTATCTTGTTCTCTGAGTTTATGTTGTAAATTTGGCAATGACATATGATGCGTGAGTGAAGTCAGGATTTTGTTTTGAAACTGAGAATGGGTGTGTGTCTTTACATGTAATTATGACAAATCTATTTTAGGATTTTATGTTGCTCATGTACTTCCTGCCTCAAAATAGCCGGAAATAATTCTGCCCATTTCAATCATTGTGTTTGGAAGAACTTGCCCACTCTTGCCACAATGCTTGGACAAAAACTACATAACTGGCTGACACAACACAGTCTCACTAAGCTGGGATGCACGGAGTGAACTCAGCCTGCTTACAGGAATGGCCTAATGTACTGAGCAGCTCTGAGCAAGGATGCTTGCTCACCATCCATTGGTACACTAACCACAATCCCATTGGAGAGGCCACCTCTGACTCCCTACTGCAGGGGCCCTCAACCTTGGCAACTTTAAGACTTGTGGACTTCAACTCCCAGAATTCCTCAGCCAGCTTTGCTTTGCTGGCTGAGGAATTCTGGGAGTTGAAGTCCACAAGTCTTAAAGTTGCCAAGATTGAGGACCCCTGCCCTACTGCACAGTTTGAAAGATGGTGAGGCATCTTAGGAAATGCTGGAAGAACAGAAGGATAGACAAAGGTCATCTTAGGTTTTCAAAGGAGAAATTTCAAGAAAACTGGCTTTGTTCAGTTGATGTTGACATCAAAGGTGTGTCTGGTTGTCCTAAAATGCTCACGAACTTTACCTGGGGAGCCATAGATTGCAACTAATTGCTGAGAAGGGCTGCGCTCGGCCAGAGGAAGCCAAAGGCCAAAGAGGCAGGCTGAGAGCACCTGCCAGAACACAACAGCGAAAGGGGCAGAAGGTTCATCCGTATTGGCACCTGGTCTCCTTGGGCTGCAGAGAAGCAAGGAGACTGCACAACTATCCCAGAAACCATTTGTATATGTTGTACGTGTTCATACATGACTCCAAATGGGATATGAGAACGGTACTTTTTTGTTTTCTTCAATAAAATGCCCTGTCATTCAGAAAAGCATTTGGGGTGTGGTAGTGACTAAATTGCTGACTGGTTTTTCCAAGGAACAATAAAACTGTCATCCAAGTCACACACACCTTTCTATTCAGAATGTCATCCCATGTGCCACATCTACTCTAGAGAGTCCACAGAACAAAAACTGTGCAGCTTCAATGGAATCAATGACCCTGGCTGGTAGTTTTGGACTAATTAGAGGAGTTTCCAACCAGCTGCAAAGGACAGTTATTGGTACTGCTAAAAATGGGAGTTAGATACATAATGGCACAAGAATTAAGAACATATTTATTTGGAAAGAAGGGACAGATTTGATGTTAATATCGGCATTGCTTTCCCATGCCTTTCAATGCTCCATCACTCTGGCAGGAAAAATCACCAAGATTACTTTTAAGTGTGGTGGGTGAAGCACTCTGGATAATTCACTTAACAAATGTCTTGTTTAGCAATATAAAAGCTGGGCTCAATTATGTCTGTAAGTCGAGAACTACCTGTACACCGGAAGGAGATGCATTTATTTATAGGAATGACATTAGGAAAAATCTGGCATCTAGCTAGCCACATCCTACCAAGAGGAGATTCCAAAAGCATGTGTCCCACGTATGGGTCCTTGGGGAGGAAAACAGAAGAAAATGATTTTAGAATAGTAATTTCTTATACAAAGAGGGGACACAGAGACAATAAACTCTTTTTCTACCCCCTTCTGTACCCATAGGTCATTTAAGCTTGATTTAGACTTGTCTGCAACTGTGTGTAAGTGTTGACACATACCTACGCTGCAAAGGGGCTGATGGATAAGTGTAGGTTGCAGATGGTTGGCAGACAAGCCAATGTGCATACCTCACAAATTTGAACTACATGTTATGTGGAGATGTACATCCTGCATACTAATTGGTTGATCCAAATTCCTGTAGGGAAGTTTTCTGTATTTTGTTGTTTCAGCGCCCCCTAGCCAGAATGTTAACATTTGCAAAAGTATAAGTGCAACAGCTATGATGTAACCATCTCCGAATAACAGACGGATACGTTTCCCTGACCCGCAGAAGTCTAATTCCTGCCTGAGGCAGTGAAGTGTCCGGGCCACTGAATTTGGACTTCTGATATTAAGAATCTAGTGGTCCATTAAAAAGAAATTGAATAATAGCATGAGCCAAAGGTAGGCATTTCTCTCTTTTGATCTGTATAGAATACAAGATTCTTTGGAAGGGGTTTGCCTGGTGACAGAGCAAGAAAAGGCAGATTAGATTAAATTTAGGACAGGAGAGAAAGTTTCTGCTTGCATCTCCAGATGCTGTTCAATGGCCTTCCTCAACTCTAACCATAATTTAGCAACAGACAATTCAGCAGCATGGCTACTTGTCAGGTTTTTTTTCTCCATGGCAGAAAATCTGCTTTCTAAATGTAAGTCTTTGAAAAAAATCAACTTTCATTTTATTCCTGTCTAACTTCATTTTGCCTGTTTTTGCAGTCTTCTATTTTTTTCTTCCCATTAACCCTCTCTCAATTCTTCCTCCCGCTGTCTTTTTAAAAGCTGGTATCAGCACAAGAGACAAAGACTGAATGCAATCCTCAGCTGAAAAAACTTTGCCTACTCTTGAGTTAGGTATTCTGGCCATCTGGTGGCCCATCTGCCTCTACCTCACTCTTCCTCCCTCAGACATTCACAGGCAGTATTCTGTCTTTTCTACTGCTTGGTCTGATTCCCATTGAGTTCAGCATCTCTAGGAACTCTACGACTAGCTGTCGCCTCTTCCCTCCCAGCTGAGTTTTGGTCTCAGACAGGATGATGTTGTCTTCCTGGCTTTCTGCCTCCAGGACTGTCCCAGAGAACAACTTAAGTGCTTCCAGATCACTATTTTTCTGCCTCTCTGCCAGTACTCCAGAAACAGAATGAGACCACTCAGAACTTAGACTTACTGATTCTCTGAAGGCTTGTGGGAGTAGAGCAATGAATGTTAATGGGTCCCTTATCCCACTTCATGGCTCAGCATTATCTCTCTAGCTAGACTTCTTTCAAAGGATGACTCAATATCACCTGGGCAATTAATGTCTTGCTGCAAAAGTAATGGCACCAGACACACTCCGGGGGCTTATAGTCTGGCAGAAACAATGCCTGTTTCAGTGGCTCTCCAACTTCTCAGAATATCCTTCAAGCAAAAACCAATGTGATGTTCCAGTTTGTTTCAGCACAAAATTAGTGAATTTCAAAATGGGTGAACTGTCCTAACAGAAAGTGCGAAGCTGAAAATTCAGAGAATATCATCCAGTACAATGTATACATCTGCATAGAGCACTCTGCTCATTCAGTGTTCATTTCTGGGTATCCTTTTAACATAGCAGACCTTAAGGTGTGACTAAATCTGGATCCAGTTTTGGTCACCATGATATAAAAAAGATGCTGAGACTCTAGAAAGAGTGCAGAGAAGAGCAACAAAGATGATTAGGGGACTGGAGGCTACAACATATGAAAAATGGTTGCAGGAATTGGGTATGTCTAGTTTAGTGAAAAGAAAGAGTAGGAGGTGACATGGTAGCAGCGTTCCAATATCTAAGCAGTTAAATGTGTATGAAGATTCTCAATTATCCAGGTCATGGTTGTCCCAAAGGTGCTTTTAAAAAGCCAGTTGGACTTTCTTGGGTTTTTTTTTCCTTGAAAATGTTTTACTTCTTATCCAAGAAACTTCTTATAATTATTTATAATTATAAATCCTTCTATTCCCCTCCATTCAGTCAGAACCGAAGAAGCTTCTTGAATGAGAAGTGAAATGTTTTCAAGGGGGAAAAAACCAAGAAAGTCCAGTTGCCTTTTAAAAAGCACTCTTGGGATATTTAAAGGGCTGCCACAAAGAAGAGGGAGTCAACCTATCCTTCAAAGCACCTGAAGGAAGAACAAGAAGCAATGGATGGAAACTAACCAAGAAGAGAACCAACATAGAAATAAGGAGAAATTTCCTGAGAGTGAGAACAATGAATCAGCGGAACGGCTTGCTTTCAGAAGTTGTGGGTGCTACATCATTGGAGGCTTTTAAAAATATATTGAACAGCCATTTATCTGAAATGGTATAGGGTGTCCTGCTTGGTATGGTATATAGGGGGTTAGACTAGAAGATCTCTAAGGACCTTTATTCTGTTATGAGCTTATATTGCCCTGCTATTCTTCCCCAATGGGGAATAAAGAGCCACATAACTCCTGCTATGGAGCTGATGAGTGAAATATCAATGGAGGCTGAGCATAATGCTCCATCTGACTTGGACAGATTTAATGGGCTGGGAACAAGAAGCTTGAAACTGACTGAATCCCAGAGCGTACAAGTGCTATACTCTATGCTCTATTCTTTCAAAGTTGAAATTTCAAATAGGACGTGTGAATATATGTCCAAAGAGGAAACAAAAAGGAATATATGTCCAAAGAGGAAACAAAAAGGAAACAAAAATCATAGAGTTTTGAGACAAAAGTTTCCTCAGCAATGTAGCACTTCCCCCAAAAAGGCAACTGGCAATTGGGCCCTTCTATCCCTTCTGCAGGTCTGGACCAGCCCGACCTGGCCCAGGCACATTAATACACCTTGGAGGCTTTAATTTAAAATAATAGCCATTAAGATAAAAATCAAATTAAACAACACAATAATATAAAACATTAAATCTTATGGTGAACAATGTTGCTTAAGCAACATTGCTTTTTGGACGAATGGCCCCTCACCAATATGTTGCCTCATAAACATGTCCTATGCAGGCCCAGAGAGAGGCCTCTGGAGTCCACTTCTTGTGGCAGCCAGGATAGAGTCTCCAGGCCAAGATATCACCATAGCTCTTCCTCAGAGTGGCAATCTCACTTTCTTTCCTTGTATCTGCCTCTTTCTTTTCGCACCCTTTCAGTTCTTCTTCTCAGCTGCTCGAATCTGTCATCCTCCTCTCCAGGACTCTGTGTTAACTCCCCCTGCTAGGGACTACAATTCCCAGAAATCTCCTCCAGGGCCCCTTCCTGTCCTAATTCCAGGGGCAAAGCCTCAACCAGCCAGCCAACCAGGGAACGCTGCTAATGGAGCAGGCTACAATAAGAAATGGAATTAGGAAACTCTGCTTAATCAGAATGGAATGGAAATCTGGGAGACCTGAGTTCAGATTCACCTCACATACGGAAGCTTACTAGAGTCTTTAGGTCAGCTATTTACCTAACTTATCCTTATTGTTGTAGGGAAAAAATGGAGGAAGAAGTGCTTCAGACGCCACTGTCCGCTTAGTGGAAATTGAGCAAAAATAAAAATAATAGACATTCCTTTCCAGTGCTTTTTTTGTAAAAAAAAAAAAAAGGTGCTGGAATTCACACACGTCATACAACCCGCCTTGTCTACCCTACAAGGTTCCATCCAAAAAAGGCGCCGGAACTCCGTTCTGGACGTTCTATGACAAAAAAAAGCCCTATTCCTTTCTATGGTATTCCCTCTCTTTCTCAATTTACTTGGTGACTTCAAAGGTTTTGCTGAGCCATCAACCATGGTTTGCTGAATAAAACTCAGTAGCATATAATACAGAAGGCTAGAACCAAAGTAATCATGCTATGCTTAAATCCAACTATGGTTTGTGTACATTGAAGAGACACAAATATTCACACAAAGCATCAAGACACAGCCAACGCTGTTAACCCCAAATAACCCATTTTTAAGAGCATATGGCTTACTCATAAAGTGGCCTTATTGACCTCACACAATGTGATAAACCAGACTTGAATAAGGCTTAGTGTGGGAATGCAGTTGTAGCGTATGCAGATGGAGGCACTTGTCTTTCTTTTCTCTGTTACAAAATTCTTCTGGCATAAAAAATGCTGGAGAAAGCAGGAAGAAAAGCCAGAGAACTAAACATGAACCCCATGAGAAAGGAAGGCCAGTTGCATTCCCCAGAAGAGAGAACATCCTTCATGAACATCTGTAGCTGAATCCTTTAAGTATCAGGCCTTTTGCTCTATTCAGGTTTTAATGCAGTGCATTGTTTTTAGTCCCTTTCTCCTTGTTTTGTCCTCTTATTAGAGGAAATTGTTTTCACTTATTTGGATTTTAAAAGTATTGTTGTAAGCTGCTTTTGATGTATTATAAAGAAAAGTGGGGCAGCAATGTCCAAATATATAAGTACCTTTCTCAGAGTAGGATATACTACCAGGAGAGGACTACTTACTAGAATCAAATGACATATAATATTTTCAGCTGAAAAATCAAATCCTTCCAGCTAAGCCTGCCTGATGTCTACTAGCTTCTGAGTGTACTGGTCAGATTATTTCTAGGCACAGTTCCAAAGCAATTGGCATAAACATTGACTCCTATTATGAAGATTTCCTGAAGCTTCTTAAGCAGTCTTTAAGATATGATGCTATTTTCACTCTAAGCTAAGTTGGACTGAGAGTCAGGTAACTGTTTTCTGATTGACTTTGATGATACTTTCCACCACTGAGTCAGAATAACTTTACGGCTGTATTTTCACAACTCCTTGACTACAATAATGTTAATAATTTGCACAATTTATAAAAAAAATCTCTCCATTATCTGGAAGATTTAGAAACAGTACTACAAGAAATATATACAAAATCAACCACAGAATAAGAGCTCCACTTTCCCACATGAAAATCATAAATGCTTTCAATGAGCAGCAAACAGATTCATGGATCACTTTGGGATCTTATCTCATTCATCCTTAATCTGTGCTTGGCCAAAGACTACATTTAAAAAAAAATAGACCTCAAAAGGGTGTGGTTTATTACAGCTTGTTCTCTTCATAAAAAGGGTCTGATCAAGGTTTTTTGGCACATCTCCTTGGTCTCTAATGCAACTTTTCCCAATCCCCAGATGAGTCAGACCACAATTCTGTTGTTATCCATCAACATGCTCTGGCTTCAACTTAGGGAAAGCTTTTTTAAAAGCCTAGTGGTCCCATAGTATCATTCCATCAGCCTTCCTGCTGATCCATTATGTTACGTTCATTAAAATGTGTTTGCTTTCAATAACTAAAAACAAAGCACTCCTAAATTGTAGAGTTTCCATGTAGGATTACAAAAGCAGAAGGCAGAATCACAGCTTGCTTTGCAGTTATTCTTGTATTCAAGGAAACATTGGAACAGGATTATCATAGGCATCCTTTGTCTTTTCCACACTCCCCATTTGAAATGACCCATGTTAATCTCAAATCCAGAACATTATCAATAAAGGAGAATTTCTGTAGCTCAGGTTGAAATAACGGATCTTTGATGCTCTCTGAGGTTGGTTGTTTTCTTGTAGATGTTTCATTACCCAAACTAGTAACATCATCAGTGCTAATGACTGATGAAGTTACCTAGTTTGGGTAATGAAACATCTGCAAGAAAACAACTAAGCTCAGATAGTACCAAGCCCCCTTCCCAAACATTTCTCATAGAAGTTTCCCTTAAAATGTAATGGGAAGCACAACCAGCAGGAGGTATATTTCTAGTGAAAATTAATCTATAGAGTGTAAAGACACACTTTTTGTATATGCTATGTGTATATGCTAGGTATATGCTAGGTATATGCTATGAAAACTTCTTTCCTCCACCAAAGGCCTCTCCCGCTGATATTTTTGTTATTTAAAAGAAACCCGTCCCTCCTGCCACACACATTATTGGCTACAATAACATTAGGCATGAGAATAACACGGCAATTACTGCATCCAACAAAAGAAAGAATTTGATCCTAATAAATTGTCCATCACTCATGTATCTATCTCTGTATTTCGTGATAAGGCAGTTTATTCTTGGTAAGTAAAAAAAGGAAACTTATTTCTTCTGATGACATTTTTGCAACTCTATGCAAAACTTAAACCCAGCAATTATTTTTACAAAGATTACAGAAATCTATGGAGCTTCATCATCTGTATAAACAGAATGAGCCAGGAAACAGAAGGATATATGCCATCCTTATATGAACTGCAGGAATCCTATCTGATGCCCTTCAAAGCTAGCAGAGGGATTAATACTAAAGTAATCATAATGAGATACAAATAAAACTAGCCTGAACTGAGGCATGTCTAAAATTCTCTTTGTATCCATGCCAATGATATTTGCATCTGTTCTCAGTCACTACCTCTTCTTCCAGTCCCAGATGCTGCTTTTTAGAATAACCTTTATCCACATAGTAAATACATACAAGGACTGTTTATCAAAAAGGCTGAATGTGCACCACATACTTAAAACAATTACTGAATAATCCCATTGCACAATACCCCAAACCATCAACTAACCATATGAGACTGGTACACATAACATTCTAAGTCTCAAATATGAAGAGCCAAGATTAAAATGAAGCAGATTTAGAGCATGGTACAAATTTAATTACTAAAACTTTAATTAGATTGGTTAGGGATGCTGTATAAACTCAGTCACTAAATCCCTTCTTAGGTAGAGGACATTCACTTCTATCTGATGGGTGCCTTTTATTAGTATGGAAACTAGAAATCAGGGTTAATTTCATTAAAAGAAAAGTAGTGACAGTCCCCAAATGGATCCATCATTTCTTTAAAACTGGGAATCTGTACTGATTCTCCTATTGCCCTTAACATAATCAACAAACAGGTTTGAAGTTAATATCTCAAAGTTGTTTTAAGTCAGATACTTCTTCAAACTCAGAGTATATGACTTATACATAGTAAAGACTCTGTAGCTGAATTTGATTTTGGTGATGTCATGGTGGTGCCCATGTAGCTTTCTTGTCAATGTGTAGGTGTGGTTTGCTGTTACATTCTTCCATGACATTTTTTCAATTACTCAACATTTCCTGGTTGTCCATTATACAAGTATCCCATTTAGCTTTTGAATGCATAGAAAGTTGGGGCATATGCTGACATATGCCAAGGATACATATACAGATAATCCACAATTTACAACCACAATTGAACACAAAATTTCTGTTGGTAGGCGAGACAGCTGTTAAGTGAATTTTGTCCCATTTTACGATCTTTCTTGCCACCGTTGTTAAGTGAATCACTGCAATTTTTTTTATTCTGACTTTTATTGTTTTATCCAAGTATAAAATATAAAATAGAAAGGAAAATAGAAATAGGAAATTAGGGGAAGAAAAAAGAAAGAGGGAAAGAAAATATGGGGTACAAGGGAAAAAAGAAAAAAGTGTTGACTTTCAACTTTGTTTTAGCACAGTAGAAGATAACAACATTACAACCTCAACTTTTTTACTTTTACACATTAATGTAATGTATTAGTTTGAATACATCTTTTTTTAACTTCCTCTTAACATACACGCTTTAAAGTTCACTTTCAGTTAGACCAATAAAGTTCCAACTAACTTCAATTTTCATTAAATTTATATCACTCCCTCCAAGTTACCCTCATAAAATAAAAATTTTCTTCTTGTATACATCCTTTTTAAAACTCCAAACTATTCTTTAAGCTAATACATCTTTCTTTAACTTTTTCTTAACGTAGATACTTTCAAATACACTTGCAGTAATATTTTACAAGTTTAAGAATTACTTAAGCATTATATATAAAGGAAAAATGCATTTTCAAACCCACTTAACTTTAAAACTTTCTTTCAATTACAAATATCAGACTGATAAAAATCCATCCTAATGCCAATTGACTCATTAAGTTTAAGTCACTCCTTCCAGCTTATTTTCATGGAATAAAATCTTTTTCTTCTCTGGAATGTTTATCAAGTAGTTACAAACTTCTCTTTTTCTCAAAGATTTCTCAACCTTGTTAGTATCCCTTACTTGTCCTTTTCAAAGTTGCAGATTTTCTTGAAACTCTTCTTTCAATTGTATTGGGAGGTTTATATTTAAATCATCATAATAAAGATTGGTGTCAGGTTTATATTCCAAAATTGCAACTGACTTCTCTACATTGTGAAGTTGCCTTGGTGGTTTGGTAACTTTCGACACATATATTTGTATCTCTGAAGTAGTTTGAATAATTTTTTAAACATCCTTGGAGCATAACTGCTCTATAAACGGTTGAATTTTATTTCAGGATTTTTTTCAAATACATCTTTAATAGCTTGCTCCTCCATTTTCTTAACTCCCTCTTTAGTCAAAGAGTAACTTTTTTGTAAATCACTGAAGAATTGCTGGCCAATCAGGAATCATAAAAAATTGGAAAGTTTTAGCCACCCACAGCAAAGCAGACCAAGCTAAAAATAATGAACTAAAACCACAACTTTCTACCCTTATATTTCTCCATCAATTTTTTTTAAAAAGTGTTTTAAAAAAATACACTTCCTTATTTTAGCTCGCCTCAGCAGCCTCCTTCCTTGTTTAACGGAGAAGAAATCCCCAAAATGGCGCAGATCTTCAAAAAGAAATAACAGGCTGTAGCTAAAGAGAGCCTCTCTTAGTTTAATAAAGATTAGTAGTCCTTAAAAATGATTAAGAAATGAAAGGCACAACTTACTGTGTGAAGCTACTTGGAGACCGTTGCTGTATGGAAGATTTTGTGGGATGATTCCAGGATGCTCCCTAACCCAGGAGAGTCATATAAACTAAAGGAAAGCCAGTTCCTTTTGTTGGTAAGTTGAAAAAGTGACAGCCAGGGGAAAACCCTTCAGGAATCTTTCTCTGGGCATGTCATTCAGTTGGCCATTATTATTTATTATTATTATTATTATTATTATTAATTTAATTTATATCCCGCCCTTCTCCTTACGGCCATCTTCACCGGAAGTCAATCACTGCAGTTGTTAAGTTAGTAACACGGTTGTTAAACGAATCTGGATTCCTCATTGACTTTGCTTGTCAGAAGGTTGCAAAAGGGGATCACATGACCCTGGGACACTGCAATGTCATAAATATGAATCAGTAGCCAAGTGTCTGAATTTTGATCACATGACTACGGGGATGCTGCAATAGTTATAAGTGTAAAAAATAATGAGTTACTTTTTTCAGTGTTGTTATACCTTCAAATGGTCACTGAATGAACTGTTATAAGTCGAGGACTACCTGTACAATATGAAATGAGAAACCTCTTTCCAAAACTTCTGAAGTTGATCAGAAAAATATGTGAACCATTCTTGCAAATGTCATTTTTTCAGGATGATAAATTCCAAGCTTTTGATATAAAGCTTTCATGGAAATGAAACGAATAGATTTGCATTTTTGATTCATGCATTTTCATATAATGCAGGGCTTAATTTTCTTACATTTAATTCCTTCCTCTCTAAGCTTGTATTTTAATACTAGCAAAACAATAAACTAAAAAATGATTATTCCTTTTCTAATAATTGCAAGAGATATATGACATACATAATGTAGAGACAGATTCATGTACAGTAATGGATTTTTTTTTCATTTTAGTTTCAGAAACATAACACTATTTATTAACAGCTTTTGGAATAATAGAAAATAATGTTTCACCTAGCAGGAAGTAGCCTAGTTTTCGCCAGCTGTTTGAATTTAAATTGACACAATGCCTGGCCATTGGCCAATAGTGAACATTTATCCTTAGAATAGTATTGTCAGGTATCAAAATATTAAAATTAGACAGCAGCAACAATTATACACATGCCATAAAACCAATCATCAGCATCAACAGTTAAAATGCAGATCTTTCTTCTATAATTAAACGTTCCTTAAAAAATTAGAAGTTGAGGCAATTGTATTAAATGACACTAATTCTTAGGAAAGCATTCATAGGGAAATAATCTCTTTCTGTGTTCATAAATTTAAAATATGGCAGGCCTGAGAATCTCTAACAAATAAAGAATAATATGAAAGACTGTGGCCAATTCACTCCATTTCCTACCTTGTAGAGGTTAAGAGTTTGCCTATCACCCTAGGACAGTAAAAAGTAGCTTTAATCCCAAAGCTGCATTCTGGTTCCCTCTGCTCAGACCCAAGGTCTGGTATTTGGAGGTTAGGTGTAATGATAATGTGGGAATGCCCTTAGGAAACTAGAGGAAGAGTCACAGCATCCACAATGGTCTAATAAACAAAGTTTGAGTCCAAAGAAGGAGTGGTGGCAAAAGCATCTCAGAAGGGATCCTCCCTAGTTTCGCCCCATTTTATGATCTTTCTTGCCACAGTTATTAAGTGAATCCCTGCAGCTGATAAGTTAGTAACCCGGCTGTTAAGTGAATCTGGCTTCCCCACTGATTTTGCTGGTCAGAAGGTCACAAAGGGTGATCACATGACCTTGGGAAACAGCAACGGTCATAAATTATAAACCAGTTGCCAAGCATCCGAATTTTGATCACATGATCATGGGGATGCTGCAAAGGTGGTAACTATGAAAAACGGTCATAAGTCACATTTTCCAGTGCCGTTGTAACTTTGAGCAGTCACTAAACGAACTGTTGTATGTCAAGGAGCACCTGTAAAAGGGAGGGTCAGAAGAGGTATTTTCAGACTTGCAAAATTCTGATACTGTAACTTTACAATAAAGATAGAACTAGCATTCCTAGATGTGCTTCTTATCGAGACTACTTCACGAATCTGGCATTAAGAGGCCCCAATCTTGGCTATTGCTACTTCGTGCAAGGTTGATGTAATCAAGCTTACCTCGTCCATGATTTAATCTTGGATGAGAGGACTGACCGTGTATGCATTATCAAAACTTGGTGGGGCATAGGTGAGTAGTTCCTCTTTCTGAAATGTGCCATTCTGGATTTAAAATGTGGCACCAACCACTGAAGGAGGCCATTCATTACCACAGTGTGAGCTATCATCAGTATGCTGATAATACGCAGCTATATATTTCACTTGGCTGGGCAAGTGATGCTGTTGTCAAGGTGTTGATTCAGTGCCTGGAGGCTGTAAGGATTTGGATGGGAAAGAACCAGCTGTGATTCAAGGCTAACAAAAAGGAATGGCTTTTGGTTTTGAGGCCTCTTGAATCTTGTGAGATGTTTTATCTTTACTCTTAAAGGGAAAGCACTTGTCCAGATAGAGTTGGTGCACAATTTGGGGGTCTTCCTGAACTCATGGCTCCTGCTCAAAGGACAGATAGCGGCCATGTCTAAGGGGGACCTTTGCACAAAAAACTATTGCATACCAATTCATTGTGAGGAGCCCCGACTCACAATGCCCTATGACTTAGTCATTTCTTGATTGGAGTACTGCAATGCGCTCTGACCTCAGCTAGTTTAGAATGCAAGTGGGTGTGCTGTTTGGTGCATATTAAGGTTCAGCTGGGATACCCTATAGCTGTGCAGGCTGCACTAGCTCCCAGGATACTGTTGGGTGGAATTATTATTATTATTATGTCTCAGGGGCTGCCACAAAGAAGAGGGAGTCAAGCTATTCTCCAAGGCGCCTGAGGGNTATTATTATTATTATTATTATTATTATTATTATTATTATTATTATTATTATTATTATTATTATTATTATTATTATTATTATTATTATTACCTTTAAAGGGCTAAAATAGCCCAGGCCAGGTTGCTTCTGGGAAATCTCTTCCCAAGAGTTTCTGACTATGCCATGAGATTCAACAGAGAGGTCTCTGTCAAGCAGTGTCATTTGGTGTGACATAGGAGATGCATCTGCCCTATAAAACAGCTTTATCCCTGACATGCAGAAGGCCCCAGTCCTCTTGGACTTTAAGAAAATTATGAAGAACTGCTTATTTCCCCCAGACACTGGGAATGATGCAAAGCCCAATAAAGGCACAATTTTGTTGAACATTTCCTGTGGTATTTTGGTGAATATATTACAATTGTTCTTTAATTTTTATTTGTGTGCTTGTGCTTTCAGGGATTCTTTTAATGTACTTCTTTGTGGTTTGTTGTCAGCTGCACAAGGTTTATGCTTAACACAGCCAGTCATATAGATTTTCTAAATAGATAAATAAATACTTGTGGGGATGAGCCTTCATGGAAAGATGGAAATAAAACTGAATTATTTCTCTGACTCTTTTTTTGGTTGATGGGATCAAATGAAACGTCTAATAAAAGGCTTTATACATGAGTTGATAATCGCAGTTCTATTGGTATTCTGCTCAATTAAAATAATGTATTTTGTTTGGGGGGGGTCAATGGTACTTCTGACTAGTTAGGAGTATATTGCTTATTCTTGAATTGCTGCTTATTGTATATAGTGTGATGAACAAATCCACAAATTGTTGAGCTTTTTTATGAATTCCAGTTCCAATTTCATATCCTGATGAAGTTGGTCTTTGTTATTATTTTGTTTAATAATTTCATTGCTGACCTTAAAATATCTATTGTTTATTTCCTTCCATCCTATCTATTAAAATTGAAGAAAATACAGCATTCAGATCAATCCTGTCCAGACGAGTACCTACTTCTTCCTCCATTTTATTGGAACATACCAATCTGTGGGAAGCTCTTGAAAATTACATGAGGTTGTTGGTATTTTTTTGGTGGGGGGAGGTGATGGTTACAAATATTTGATGTTGAAAGTAATTCTGTAATTTGGCATACAGCGCAGCCTGTTTCCTGGCAAATTGTGGCAATTGCACATTAAGGCAACTATTATTCTGAAGCTAAATGGCATTAGGGGGAATTTGGTAATTAGGCCAAAAAAAATATATGTTTCCTTTGTTCCATTATGCAGAATTCTGTTCATTGTTTCCATTATTTGTCCAGGTAATACCGAACATTTGATCGGGTAGCATAGTTAGTTGATTATTAATGGCTATTTTATTTCTTTTCTCCAGGAAATTGAAACTAAGACTGAAGGAGAAAATTTCTTCTTAATACCGATGAGTGTGAGTATGACTATAGAATTTTGCCCATCTGTAGTTCTCCGAGTCATGATGTCATTAAGCAGGCAAGGCTTTGCTTTTCCTGCAGAAGCATTACCGGTATAGTAAGCTTCTTTATAAAAGGATAGCTTGCTTAGAGAACGTTCATCAGTGAAGATTCATTTGCCATTAAGCCTCTCCTTGTACAACAGGTAGTCCTCGACTTACGACAGTTCTTTTAGTGACCGCACTGAAAAAAGTGACTTATGACTGTTCTGCACACTTACGACGGGTGCAGCATCCCTATGGTCACATGATTAAAATTCAGATGCTTGGCAACTGGTTCATATTTATGACGGTTGCAGTGTCCTGGGGTCATGTGATCAGCTTTTGTGGCCTTCTGACGAGCAAAGTCAATGGGGAAGCCAGCTGCACTTTACAACCATGTGACTAATTTAACAAATGCAATGATTCACTTAACAACTGTGGCAAGAAAGGTCGTAAAATGGAGCAAAACTCACTTAACAGATGTCTCGCCTCACAACATAAATTTTGAGTTCAGCTGTGGTCATAAGTTGAGGACTACTTGTATTCAGTCAATGCCAAGTCACTGCTGTACAGAGCATGAAATACAAAAGAAATACGAATTGTGCAGGGAGCCCTGTGACTGGATCCGTTCTAAATTCATCCAAAGGAGAGCAACACTCAAACTCAGAGTATACAGCACTTCAGATTCAGGCTGGAAAGGATGATTTGGAGTGGGTGTATCAGCACCACCTTAAAAACTGCATCTTTTTCTGAGCTCGTGTAGTAGCCTCCGGAGCTGGAAGCTGAACATGTTTAAGAAACTGACATGGTGGGGTCAACAATGGACCCTTGTCTGCTTCAAAGCCCCTCATCACTCTCTGCCAATGTATTTTCTGGATTGCACAGTTTACAGCATTAAACGAAAAGCCACCATTTTGTTTAAGGAGGTGCTGGCAACTAGGCATATCAGCCTGTGCCCCCTACGTAGCACCAGCTTCATAACTGAAGAATTCCATGTTCCTTCTTAGTAAGGGGGCATTGAAGTCTGTAATCAAGAGACTGGCTTTTTCAACAATGTTTCCTCTCCAGATGTTTTGTTCACTCCTTGCAGAAAAGGATGGAAATTGCTCAACTCACTGGTTTTGAGATAATTGACAGGGTTTTGCAGACAAGATTTTTAAATGTAACATGCAAAGCTGAAAAGTTGTACTATTCAGCTTTGCTGGCTAATGATTACGATTAATTGAAGCTGAATTGACTGACTGAGTGAAGTTATTTTCATTTTGTATATAAGGCAGTCTGTTTGGATTAAAAATTAACCCCCTCAGGGTTTGTTCACTAGGTTAGTCATGAGCATCTGCAAGGGAAGGGGGAAATATGACTTGTGGGTAGTGACCTCACATCAGACACTCTGACATAAATGTTGTAATGGCAACATTTGTGTGATGACATCATCATGTCTATGCCATTGTGGCATTATTGTGGTTTATTGTAGATGTTACTGGCATAAATTAATCTATTTTTGGTGTAACCTACCCAAAGAATTACCTAAAGCATCTTATGCCCTTGGACTTATGTTTTGGGATGTAATAATAATAATAATAATAATAATAATAATAATAATAATAATAATAACAACAACAACAACAACAATAATAATTAATAATAATAATAATAATAATAATAAGTAGTAGTAGTAGTAGTAGTAGTAGTAGTAGTAGTAGTAGTGAACATCTGCCATCTCATTTCTAATAAAAGGTTTCCAAACTTTGAATTATCGGACTATGCAGATAAAAACTTTGATCTGGGTAAATAAAACTTTTCAGTACAGAAACGGCAGCTAGACTCAAACTTTCAACAATAGCTTAATTCCAGCTGCATAACTATGTGCCAAGTGGGAAAAATGGTGAAGGAGTTTCCTTCAACTAATTTGTTAAAAGAGATCCTGGCTCAGGTACAAGTCTTTGAAGCTGATCCAGCAATTTGGCAGAAATTAAATGTGATTTAAAACAGGTGCAAGGAAGAATAGCTTGCTATAAGGATCATTTGACTGCCCACAAAACTATTAGGCAAGCCAGTTATAACATTTTAGATAAACGAATTACTTAGTTAAAATCACAATTGCATAGGAAATATCTATCTGTGCTTGGTATTGATAACCTTCCAAGTCAAACACACTTGGCTCAATTTATGGAATTTTTCAGTTATCTCCTTTCTTTGAGCATGGATTTTCTAGTTAAGACTGATCATATGATTAAAATTCCTTAACTAGAAGGAAGACTGGACTAATTCCAATGTACGGTAATTATTGTGAAATTCCTCCTTGTTACAAAAAAGGATGAGATTTTGCTGTTTTGTTTTTTTTTGCCAGGATAGTGACTCCTTTGAAGTGTTCTGGTCAAAGATATCAATTTATCTTGATTTCACTTAGGAAGTTTCAGAAAAAAACCTGTTTACCACAGCTCAGAGTCTCACCAAATTGATACAATTTCAATTTATCATGCATTTTTTAGCCCCATTCTGCGTTAATCACCAATTTATCACAAATTTAAGAATCTGTCGAATGCAGAGACCTTTATCCTAACTCTTCACCCTAATCGTAACTCTAACCCTAAAGTGAAACTTTATGGAGATCCTACATCTGTGAGCAATACTAGAAAATGTGTTAAATATTTAAATATAGAAAATATTATTAGTTATTTATTAAATAATGCAAGTCATAAAATCAATTGCTATTTGAAGAATATTGATAAGTGGGTCAAGATAAAATTTATGGATGAAGTTAGTTAGTCTTAATGTAAAATTCCCAATTGATGTACAGCAAGTTATCACTGATATAAATGGGTGTAATTTAATTGTATCTGCTAAAAATAGCAGAGACTGAAATAGCTATGTTTAATGTTCATAGACCAAATTTAAATTCTCCTTTTATGTTTTATGAATATATTCAGCACTTAAATGAGTATATTTATGATAAAATGATAATGGGAGATTTCAATGAAATATAGGTTTCTAAATTTGATAGTAAAATGTATGTATAAAAGGAAAATAATAGAGGCCTTTTAAAATAATTAAATTAATCTATCACATTTAGATGAAACAGAAACAAGTTTTATGTGCTCCATTATCTAAGATAGAAATTAAACAAATAATTTAAAAAATGGCAAGTGGTAAAATGCCAGGGTTACCCAACCCATTTGACCTGACATGTATTGACTACATATAAAAAAGCATAGTTAACAGGTAAAACCAACAGCAGAGTTAAACTTCAAAATGATATATATTTGTTAACAACATTGTTTGGACCAGTAACATCTTCAGCTTCTGAGATACCTGAAATATTTAAAAAACTTGTTAATTCCTTTAAAACTAAAAAAACCCTATTAGTTTTTATAGATTTGTTACTTTTATTTTTATTCAAAATGTTAAATACAAACTCCAAAAAAGTATATAAAAAAGAAAACACAAAAACAGAACTAGACAAGACCAAAAAACTACATAAAAATAAAAAAACAAACAGCAAACATATACATAAATTGTATCCACTAGTTACTGATGCTGATAAATATATTTCAAGAATAGTAATTCTCTCTCCCCTTGTGAAGCAGACAGTTTATGAACTTCTACAACTCTGTTTACCCAACCCATTTGACCTGACATTTACTATATATTAAAAAGCATAGTTAACAGGTAAAACCAACAGCAGTTAAACTTCAAAATGATATATATTTATTATTAGTAAATGAATTTGATATGCAGATGTTAAGAAATCAATGGTATAAAGAATTAAAAGTTAGTATATTGTCTAGGCAATGGGAGCAAATTTTCTATCTTTTATAGCAGTGATGGCGAACCTATGGCACGGGTGCCAGAGACGGCACTCAGAGCCCTCTCTGTGGGCACGCACGCCATCGCCCCAGCCCCGCCACCCCCTGTGGCCCCCTCCTCACCAGCAATCCCCCCAGAGGAGGGTCACCCTGGGCGTAGCCTGCACGGAGCAGCGCAGCCAAGGACATGGCAGCCGGGCAGCGGGGACAAGACTCCGCCCTCGGGCCCCATCACGTACAGATGATGCTGTGGGGCACGGACAGAGGGCATGGCCACCATGACGCTGCTGGGCCACCTGGGTGATCTGTTGTGGCGGGCTGTGGAGGTGGTGGGTGGCCCTGCGGGCAAGAGAGGTTGGGGCGGGACAGGGGCAAGGCGGTTTTGGGGCACTCGGTCTCTAAAAGATTCGCCATCACTGTTCTATAGGAATAGAATAGAATAGAATAGAATAGAATAGAATAGAATAGAATAGAATAGAATAGAATAGAATAGAACCAATCTTCAGTGGAGCTCAAATTATAACTTATACAACAAAAATAACATTTAGAACTTATTGGACTCCATCATGTTTATATAGAAAAGGACTGTCAAAACAGCATTTTGTCAGAGGTGTAATAAGGATAATGGTTCTTTAAAACATATTTCTGTACTGCCCTATATTTACCATGTTTTAGGAGAAAGTAATGTATTATATAAATATGATTTTGTGACAAAAGCTAAAGTTTTCAGAGGATAATATTCTTTCGAACTACATACCTAATTGGAATTTGACAACTGGCCAAATTGAAATCTCTGGGGTCTTATTATGGGTAAAAGATAAATGCATGTCCTCATTAATTTTATGGATTGAAGACCTGATTTCACTTGCCACCTATGAGTGGATTGCCTATAGATGTAGACTTTATACGAACAAATATAATAAAATATGAGATTCATTTATATAAATAAGTAGATTAAAGAAAGAAAGATGCTGGTTATATAAGTGTATCGGAAATATATATGTATGTATTTGAATAATAATTGCATTCGATAACTATATACAGAATTGTAATTATTTACTGCTAAAATGGTATCCTTTTTTCTTTTTCCTTGGTTGTATTTTTTCCCCCTTTTCTTTGCCAATGAATGTATTTTTATCTTTGCACTTTTGGGTTTTTTTTTCATTTCTTTTTGTCACTATTTTAAAAGCAATAAAAGAATAATTAAAAAGCAACCTGTGCCCTCAATCGTCATGATGCTAGGCAAGCCTCTTAATTGATCACCCAGAAGCTCAAAGAGCAACAAAAATCCTTCTGGGTTTTGTAATGCAGGCATTGCTGTATGCTTGCAGATATTACTTAGCCATGTTTTACCATACGGCAGTTTACATAATTAACTTAAGGGTCTGTATTTACATGACAACATAAGGATAACCTAACCATGTAGGCTGAATTTGCAAATACATCATGGCTAGCTAGTCTGTGACTCTTCTTGTCGTGTGGATACAGCTTAGCTTGCTTCTGTGGGGAGGGTCTTCACGAATACTGGAGCATCAATTTTGAAACTGGGAGTCATTGCCCGCTTGACGTGTTCGGAGGTATTTAGGAAATATATCAGATTTCTTTTAGAAAACATGGATACCGATTGCAACAGATCCTGAGTTATATAGATTTGTCCTTGGTTTCAAAATTCAGGCTAGCATTAACCAGAAATAGCACTGGAATAGTAGAAAAATTAAGCCCTGTGGGATTGAGGCAAACATCACGATGCAGTGCTCTCATTAGTCACCCCTTGTTGCTCAGTGTGAAAGTGCCAATGGTTTTTTTAGATTAGGCTAAATCTTGCAGCCCTCTTTCCAGACTACTTTCTTCTTCCTCTCTAAAATTATCCAGTAGGAAAGACTAGAGCAGAGAAAGATCAATAGAGGCTCCAGAGAAAGTTCAAAGAGCATACCAGAAATGGCTATCGAGCTCTCTGCATTATAGGCATTGCACAGATATCACAGTGACATCATAGGAGAGTCCTTTTGTTCTCCTTAAGGTTCTGGACTGGGTGATTGTGCATTCTAGTCCTCAGCTCTCTGGATGACTTTGGGCTAATCACTCTCTCTCAACCCATGGGAGAAAAACTTTGAAAAAAAGGGTAGGATTTTTATTTTTATTCCACTTTTATTATTTTTATAAGTGAACTCACGGTGGCAAATATACCTAATCCTCCCATTTTCCGCACAATTGCAACCCTGTGAGATGGGCTGGGCTGAGAAAGAGTGACTGGCCCGAGGTCATCCAACCAGTTTTCATGCCTAAAGCAGGACTAGAACTCATAGACTCCTGGTTTCTAGCCTGGTACCTTAACCACTAGATCACGGATGTCAAATTCATCACCAGCGTCACGTGACGTATCACATCGTTTTTTGCCTTTGCGGAGCCGGGGAGGGTGTGGCCTGCGCGTGACGCATCTGGCCTGCGGGCCGCCAGTTTTAACACCCCTGCACAAACAGACTCTATGTAGAGAGTCTATGTAGATTCTATGTAGATATAAATCTACTTAGTAAATAAAATGCCACCATGTACATCATAATGCCAATTATATACTCTGGAAGGTTTCCTCTCCAGAAGTTTTAATTCTATGCACATTTTCAGCAAGATTTTACTGAGTAACAGGCATAGTTTTCAGCTAAATATATTCATATTCTCATGGCTAATGGCTTGAAAATTTTACTGAAGAAACATAAAGCTAAATAATGGCTGCTGAATATTCAGTTAAGCCATTGGTTATAAATGGCATGAAACCCTTATGCTGCCCTTTTGCACAGATTGGAATTTAATACTCAGTGGTAGTGAGGAAAATTGTGATTAAAAAGACTGTGTGATCCAAGGGAGTGTTAAGCACTTGTAGTTCCTGCTGGCTTAAATGTGAAATCAGTGGCTATATTTGTTCAAAACATTAAATGACAAAGTTGCCAACAATCTTTTAGTCTGGCCCATATGATTAGTTTATGGTTCATTGTGCTATTGTACTCAGAGAAACGGGTTATTTCAATCATGTTTAAATTTATTATGATAAAGTATATCATGAAGGTACAGCCACTCTGATCTAAAAGGAAGACCCCCTTTCCAATTGATTTACCCCCACATTACAGGTTGTCCTTGACCTGCGACCACACTTGAGCTCAAAATTTTGGTTGCTAAGTGAGATATTGGTGAAGTGAATTTTGAATCATTGCAGTTGTTAAATTAGTGACATGGTTGTTAAGTGAATCTGGCTTCCCCACTGACTTCGCTTGTCAGAAGGTTGCAAAAGGTGATCACATGACCTGGGATACTGTAACCATCATAAATATGAGTTTGTTGCCAAGAGTCTGAATTTTGATCACGTGACCATAGGGATGCTGCAAGGGTGGTATAAAAAACAGTCATAACAAGTCACTTTTTTTTCAGTGCCACTGTATCTTTAAACAATCACTAAATAAAATTTTGTAAGTCGAGGATTACCTGTGTGGAGGCAAGGTAGATCTAATCAATTCATCAAGCCCTAACTAGTTCCTAACTATCACCTCTTGATCAACGATTTGGACGAGGGGATAGATGGGGAAATCATCAAATTTGCAGACGACACCAAGCTGGCAGGAATAGCCAAAACTCCAGAAGACAGGCTTAGGATACAGGAGGATCTGGACAGACTTGAACACTGGGCACTATCTAACAAAATGAAATTCAATGGTGAAAAAAGTAAGGTTCTACATTTAGGCAAGAAAAACCAAATGTACAGGTATAGTATAGGGGGTACCTTGCTCAATAGTAGTAACTGTGAGAGGGACCTTGGAATCCTAGTGGACAATCACTTAAATATGAGCCAGCAGTGTGCTGCAGCTGCCAAAAATGCCAACACAGTGCTAGGCTGTATTAACAGAGGGATAGAATCAAGATCACGTGAAATATTAATACCACTTTACAATGCCTTGGTAAGGCCACACTTGGAATACTGCATCCAGTTTTGGTCACCACGATGTAAAAAAGATGTTGAGACTCTAGAAAGAGTACAGAGAAGAGCAACAAAGATGATTAGGGGACTGGAGGCTAAAACATATAAGGAACGGCTGCTGGAATTGGGTATGTCTAGTTTAACAAAGAGAAGGACGAGGGGGGACATGATAGCCGTGTTCCAATATCTCAGGGGCTGCCACAAAGAACAGGGAGTGAAGCTATTTTCCAAGGCGCCTGAAGGCAGGACAAGAAGCAATGGGTGGAAACTAATCAAGGAGAGAAGCAACCTAGAACTAAGGAGAAACTTCCTGACAATTAGAACAATTAACCAATGGAACAACCTGCCTCCAGAGGTGATGAATGCTTCAACACTGGAAGTTTTTAAGAAGAGACTGGACGGCCATTTGTCTGAAATGGTATAGGGTTTCCTGCCTGAGCAGGGGGTTGGACCAGATGACCTCCAAGGTCCCTTCCAACTTTATTATTATTATTATTATTATTATTATTATTATTATTATTATTATTATTATTATTATTATTATTACTACTACTACTACTACTACTATTACTACTACTACTACTACTACTACTACTACTACTACTACTACTACTATTATTATTATTTCCTTGCCATTTTCTTGAATAGGAGATAGAAACAATTTTGTACTGCCTTATTTAAGGATGATTTTTGACTTCCCAAACTACTCACCAGATCTGAAATTAATTCATTGCTTAACTTGGGAGATTAGCCAAGACCTGCTGAGGGCATAGGGAATGAAGGAAGAGCTGCTACCTAGGTCACAATCAGACCAAAGAGTCCATTCCAAGAATTTGAGAAAATGTCTCAGACAAGCCCCTTCCTAATTCACATGAAAATAAAAGAATGAGGAAAGGAAGCCCATTCAGACTTGTAAGATCCTGTTCCTATAGCAGTTCCAATAAAAGTAGTTTTAGACCTACTTTAAATGGCATTAGTTTTTTTAATCTGGCTTATTATATACAGTAGGGCTGATACGATCTGCCATCTGCTGCTTAAACCTATTGCTCAAGGTTCCATACAATAATCACATTATTAATGATATTAATATTATTAATATCACTAAAAGCATTTAAATTGAGTATTCAATCTTTCCTCAGCTTACTAAAGTCCACATATATTGCATCTTTGAGTTGCACAATTCTGAGCTCATAATCCATTAGGAATTCTAAGAAGTATAGTCCCAAAGTATCTGTAAATCAGCAGATTAGGGGTAACTGTAATACATATCTGAGAGTAATGTTATTGCATTCAATGAAACAGAAATATTGTGCACACACACACACAGAGACAAATATCAAATCAACCCAGAGTTGTCACTCTAGCCACAAATGATGAAGCTCAAATTATTCTACTTTGGACACATTATGTGAAGAGCTAGCTCTCTAGAGAAGCTTCTAATGCTGGTAGGAATAGAAAGGAAAGAGAAGAAGAGGATGATCAGCAACAAGATGGATGGACTCAGTTGCAGTTGGGATGGATACACTATTGGATAGATCATCATAGAGAAAATCCGAGTAGGATTTTGACACTGTGATGGTTCATAATCATATTTGATTGCATTTTGGACCAGTCACTCTCAGCTCACTATGTCAGGCTCGGGTAACAAGCTGGTCAGTCAATTAATTCCCTTTGCAACCAATATGTCAACATTTGATTGATTAAAAAAAGCTGGCCTTGCACATGTAGAAAAACATTAGGAAGAATGAATAAATGAATGAATGAATGAATGAACACACACAAAATTAAAAATAATGCCAGAGATATTTTTCCATGAATAGATATGTGCTAAATCTATTTATATTTAGAACACAACCTCCCCTTCTACCCCTTCTCTTTGGGGAGGGATAATTTTATTTATTCATTTTATTGATTGATTAGTATAATTCATGTGTCATATATTGATGTCTTCATAATCTTGATCCTAAGGTTGCATTATAAATTGGGTACAAAGATGGGTATAAAGCTTATAGTGTTGTGAGATGAAATATTAGAATAACAAAGTACAATGTATCAGTAAATTATGTATTGCTTTTTCTATAAGCTTTAACATACGTAACAGAATATTATGGAAAACATTAGTAATGTTGTTACACAAAATATTCAAGATTAAGTATCCTAGCATATTGTTTCATATAACTTGCTACTTTATTGTGATATTACTGAATATTTCACCAACAGTGAGTGGATTGCCCACTTAATATAAGGACAGGGCAAACTATGGTACAGGCCACTAATTGGGTCATTTGAATGAAATAAAATTATATTTGCAAGCCAAGAATGTTTACCATTTCGGTACAGTGCTGTTTTGGGGGAAGAAGATTGATTTGAATATCAAAAGTTTTTGCTAATGTGCTCCAAATATGATAATAGAAATGGTAGACATAGAAAGTTATGAGCTATGTCAACTATATGATTATTCCCAATATAGAAATATGCTGTTTAACTTACCAAATGCATTATTTAGAAAACATAACCATGCTTGACTCAATTTACGTAATTCTTTGCACTGAACCATTAATGAAAGACATCTTCCTGGTTCACACAACACAGTGGGCTAAAATACAGTTGCCTAGTTTGAGCTTGATTGTAATGTATGAACATGACTTTGGATCCATTTTGAGCTTGCATGCCAAATCTGAAACCTTGGATTTTTAAAAAAAGGAGGACTACACTAGTAGAAGGAGTCCTTCTACTAGTGTAGTCCTTCTTCACTAGTAGAAGTAGTGCTGTACCATAGTAGAAGGACTCAATGCATCAGTGAGGCCACACTTGAAATACTGCATCCATTTCTGGTCATCACAATATAAAAAAGATACTGAGATCTTAGAAAGTGTGCAGAGAAGAGCAACAAAGATGATAAAGGGAACTATGTATGTCTGCCTAATAGAGAGAAGGATTGGGGGTGACAAAATAGCTGTCTTCCAGTACTTAAGGGGTTGTTACAGTGACAAGAGGGTTGACTTATTCTCCATAGCACCTGAGGGCAGGACGAGAAGCAATGAGTGAAGCTTGTCAGAGGGAAAGCTAACCTGGAACTAAGGAGGATTTTTTTAAAAATGAGAAAGATTAATCAGCTTGCCTCCCAGAGTTGTGGGTGCTCCATTGCAGGAGGTTTTCGGGGGGGAAATTTGACAACCATTTGCCCGGGATGATATAAGGTCTCCTACATTGGACAGGGGATTGGACTAGAAGACCTCCAAGGTCCCTCCCAGCCCTATGATTCTATGAGACTAAAAATAGCCATGGGTTGCCTCTCCTCATCTAAAGATTTTCATCAGCTTTAAAGGCAAGATAGCCATTGTTAATGTGATATCCAGGTAAATCTTTATTGGACTGACTGGGAGAAAGGGCTGTCAATTGTTGACAAAAGTCCAGTGAAACAAACAGCAGGTCCTAGCAGGGATTTGCCTTGTTTGTGCAAATGCATACAATTAATACTCTTTGTGTATTGCAGTATTAGTCTGGACTCCTACTCTTTGAATGTAGTCAATTTAACTACTGTTTACATAATTGAAATCTTTTGCATAGTTCTACTAAAGGATAATGTGAAATACCTGCTGGAAGACCAAAAAGTGGTTCGTGCTGATATAAAACTGCCAGAGCAAAGTTGTTTGAAACAAGTTAGCCAACAACACTGACAATATATTATCACAAAATATGGATAACCAGGATTGTTTTTTAAAGCAGGTTCCCTTTAAGCTGCCACTGTTTATTGGAAATGTATAATAAATAACCTTAACCAAGGTTGTGGCCATGTTCACAGATATTTTCACAGATATCAATCCTGGAAATATATTGGCCAATGCAGGGGAGAAGATTCCTCCTGCCTTCTCTCACAACATGAAGATGAGGGGGTTTCTGAAGCAAATTGAGGAAAGCAAATTAACCAGGCAGCTTCAAACAAGGGCTACATTTGCGTGTAAAAAAATACATGTTTACATTTTTGAAGTTTCACACAACCTTACCTTTGAGGTCCATGAGATGAAACTTCTGCTCTGCATAGGAATTCAAGCTGAAGCATTCCTAGAAGTGGATGTCTAGGTCCTGTTCAAATGCATGCAGGGAAAGTGAGCACATCACATCTCTAGATGATTTAGGAAGTTCTCTCTAACATTTCATTGAATTCAGTCTTTCTGTAGTTTAAATCCGTTCCTCTAAGTCCAAATCCTGGAAAGATAGTAAACAGCTCTTTACTTTTGTCACATGACATTCTTTGACGTACAGTATCTGAAGATTGCTATTATATCCTCACTCAGTCTTCTCTTTTCAAAGCTAAATTATTCCCAATTACCTACCATTTCTCTTCAGAGGACCTCTCTTTTTAGTACCTGAATATCCTCATTGTCTTTCTATGATTCAGCTTTTTTAAACCATTCTTAAATTGCAGTGCACATAATTGGATGTGGTGCGCAAGGTAAGATTTGACCAATGCAACAAACTGAAATACATTATATCCCAGGATTTGGAACCCGTACTTCCAAATTTGGTGAGCCATCCAGCACCCATGGAACTGTCTTGCTCATTAGAATTTAATGCTTTGAAAGATATGTTACCAATATTGTCTTTTAAGCCGGCTAGCTAATAAAAAGATTAGCTGCATTTGACTGGCTGGAGTAGTCCTCGGGATACTCACTGACTGATCTCTTATAATGTGCTAGAAAATCCTCCCAGATATTGATATAGTTTGCTGTATCTTCCTTTTTCTTTTTGAAGGAAAACTTCTGTTCCCCTCCAGTCTGCTATTTCTTCTGTCTTTCAGAACTTTTTGCAGGCGATCAATAAATGTTTGAACAGACCATTAACCAGTACTCTACAATGGAATTCGTCCAGCCCTGGATATTAGTTCTGTCACTTTGTTGTTAGCGAACACCCGACCAAAATAGGAACTGAGTAACTCTGCTTTTCCTTTAATACTTACAGCAGAATTTTGCCATCTTCATTGATTAACTGGCATACTAATTATTTTGCTTTTATTTATCAACACATCTGAAAAATAATGTTATTGTTCTTAATTAACTTTGGCTCATTTTCACATTTATTTTTTCCTTATTTTTCTATTGCTCTGTACAGTCTTATGTATTTTTTTATGACATGTTCTTTCCACCTCTCAAGTGTCATTTTTGCTATTAGACCGTCATCAAAGTCAGAAATTGTTTCTTCCGTGTGGGTCTCAAAGCTGTTTCTAAGGTCCAGTGATGCAATTTTCTTAGGGGTCTCTTCATTTTCTGTCAGGACCTGCATCTTAAACAAGATACAGTAATCAGGTTTTGTGCCTTACCATGATCATTTGGATCAAGTTTAGCTTCCATTCTAAGGTTTGGGAAACTGGAACTTGAAGTTGACAGCAATTCTTTGTTGTAAGTTCTCATTTTCAAGCTGCCTTGTGATATATGTTTTTAGTTTGAACACATTTAACTCTAAAGCTAGTTCAAATGCAGGATGTTGCAAGAGAACACAAATAAATTGGTGCTACTGATTTTTTTTCTTATTACCATGCAAACACAGTCTTTTTACTTGCTGAGAGTGCAATCTATTTTACAGTTGTGTTTGTACAATATATTTACCCACAGTTAATATTTAGCCAAAGCTTTGCTGCTTCTTTCCCCAGTCTCTTGGGGTGTGTGTGCGAGGGCAGAGTAGTAGGGGAAGAGAAGTGCTGTTGTATTGGCCCAAGCCCATTTTATGGAGGTCCTATTTTGATTTCAACTGCCAAGAAATATTTAACTTCAAACTATTATGTGTGTGTGAATGAAGGGAACCACAGTTACCTTCACCTGGGGTATAAAAATGTTAAGGCATTTGAACTTGTGACTCAAGATTCAGGTTTGGATGATATGCCAAGGCACAATACACATGCCCATGGTTAGTTAATTATGGTTAGTTAAATTAATAGAGTTGACTGGTTTGCAAGACTCATGAGCCACAAGCTAGTAACGTACATTTTAGCCCAACAGAGTGCACTAATAATCTATTGTGTAAGTCTAACTTCTTTGTTAGTTTATGGTTGTCACAGAAGCCCTGACACTAACTGAGATCATGGTCATGCTAACCTTGAATGAACATGAACACAGTCTGGTAAAGATATCAAAACTGCAGGTGTGTGAGGCTCACCTGCCTTTGGAAAGCAACGTTGTTTATCACAAAGTATAACTGCATTGCTGAAGCCTAGACTCCAGCTTTGCAAGCGAAACAACATGGCAGACTCAGTCCAGCACAGCCTATGGCTTTTACTAATCGTGATCATTGAAACACTCAAGAATGTTCCTTTAAGCACTACCAAGGAATCATAAATGCTCTAGTTCCTCCCTATCCAGATGTAGTGCCAGGAAGAAGAAGGGGGAACCAGGCTGTTTGGGTTCATGTGAGAGTCAGACTTGGGACTCTCCTCTACAATTTGTCCATTCCTCAGAATGCAGTCTGTTGTTGCTATTAAGTGGTTGGATTCTGTCTTTCCCTCCATTTCAGCCTTTGAAAGAGAATTCTCAAGTTTGTCTCCCCCTCCCCCCAGTTGGCAATCAAGTGTCGCATCATGCATTGGTCTCAGGTGCGCTGTAGGTAGTTCTTGACGTACGACCACAATTGAAACCAAAATTTCCACGGCTAAGCAAGCCGAGCTTTGCCCCATTTTACAACCTTGCCACACTTGTTAAGTGAATCACTGCAGCTACTATGTTTAGTTATACAGTTGTTAAGTGAGTCTGGCTTCTCCATTGACTTTGTCAGAAGCATGCAAAAGGTGATCACATCACTGCAACCCTCATAAATACACGCCAGTTGCCAAGCGCCCAAATTCTGACCGTGAGACCAAGGGGATGCTACAATGGTCGTTAAGTGTGAAAAACGGTCATTAAGTCCCTTTCTTCCATGCGGGTGTAACTTCAAATGGTTGTAAGTCGAGGACTACCTGTACAGCTGTGAGGCAACAGAAGGGAAAGAACTATGGAGTAAGCAACAGGTTTCAGGTAGAGCTGTTTACATCCCGGGAGAGGTCACATTGGGCAACCTGTTTGCTGTGGGTGTGAGAAAGAGCTTTCAAACTTTTGGGTGTATTTGGCGTTGGGTGGCACAAGTGGGTTTGCTGCATTCTGACTGCATGAGTAAGGAGGACAGTCTGCAGGCTTCCACTTGTGCTCTGGGTGACTCCAGGTGACTTCCTGGAAAGAAAACCTTCTCAGGTCCTCAGAGGGGCCACTGGTCTTCTACAGCTGGGGTGCCCTGCAGCTGGCTTGCAGCCACCTGAGCCCCACCGGGCACAAGGGTTTCAGGAGCCGAATTTATTTTCAAACAGCACTGAGCCCCCATTTTTGGCTCTGTTTAGTGCCAAAAACTCCCTCATCCCTCAGAAGCGCTGGGCGCTGCTAATCACCCAAAGCCATTAAGGGTGACCATTCCGCGCTTCCTCCCCAGAAGAGGGGTCGAGCCCCGGGACTGAGGTCTCTCCGGGTTCTGCGCGGGGAACTTCTCCAGGCGCGCATCTGAGCATTCAAGGCCTCGGCGGTGCGTTTGTGCGCATGTGGCAAAAGTATCTGTTGCGTGTGCCGGCCGCCCTCTTCTCTCGCCCATTGCGAACCTCGAGCGAGTCCGGGCTTTGATTGACGGCGGCGGGGCGGTCTCCCCGCACACCGAATGCCACAGGTGATCTGCCCGGCCCTTCTGTAGCGCGGGGAGCACCGCAGACGCCTATTCGGCGCCCTCCTCCCGCGGGGGGGGGGGCGTGGGTCTGCCGGCCGACCTGCCTGCCTGTTGCCCTAGAGACGGGCTTCCCCGGCTCGCGCTCTTCCTCCTTCCCGCGGCAGGGGGCCCAGGAGCGCGCCAGCGGGCGGGCGGGCGGACAGGCGGGCGGAGCCGTCGGGTCTGGCCCGGGGCTGGGATCCTCCTCCCGCCTCCCTGCCGCGCGTGGCTCAGACGTCAGGAGGAGCCCAAGCGGGCAGGAGGCAGCGCCCATCCACACAGCTGCCAGAAGTGTCGGCGGGTGCCGGACGGGGCAGAGCCGGGCGAAGCGGCTTCCTGGCTCAAAGCGAAGTCGAGGGGAAAGCAGGAAGGAGCGAGAGGCGGGGAAAGGGGGGGGGGTTCGCTCGGGCGCGCGCGCCATGGCCGACGTCTTCCCACCCTCCGAACCCGGTTCGGGTCCCGACGCGGCTCGGCGGTTCGCCCGGAAAGGGGCCCTTCGGCAGAAAAACGTGCACGAAGTCCGGGACCATAAATTCATCGCGCGGTTCTTCAGGCAGCCCACCTTCTGCAGCCACTGCACCGACTTCATCTGGTAAGGAGAGCCGCCGACCCTGTCTTCGCCGACCGCCTCCCCCTCCCTGCCGTTGCCCCCGGTGCAAGCCCCCTCTCCCCAAAGCGAGCTCCGCAGTGCCGGCGCCTCCTCAGCCGCCGCCGCCTCCCTCAGTCTCTGCTTCAATCTGGCTTCACCCCGCTAGCCTTCCCCGAAAGGCAGCTCGACTCCTCGCGCCGCCTCTCCAGAGCTGCCTCTGCCCCCGACCTTCTCCCTTTAACTCCTCCGCAGATTTCCCAGGGGATTAACTGTCTGGGTGCAGGAAGAGAGAGTCCGCTGTCGGCCCTTTGCATTGGGAGAAACGGATTTCCCCTGGGAGTGAAGTCTTGGAAAGGCGAGAAAGGGACTCCGAGAGCCATCCCAGCGAGGGCGGCTGCTCCTCCGCTCTCTTCCTCTCCGGGCTGTCACAACTTTGGCAGTTTTCCCCAATCTGGGCAGTTTTCCCCAGATGTATTGGGCGCCAATGTAAGGTCCTCCTCTGGAAATGATGGAACATGCCTGGAGGACAACAGTTTGGGGAAAAGACTTTCTGAGTAGGTGTGTGTATTGCTGAGTGTGAGGGAATCTTCCTGCACACCATTGCTTGCATACCTGTAGGGATAGATATTCCTCTTTGCTTCCATTGAGAAAGCTTTTGGCCGCTCCTCCAGCTTGCCGGAAAGGATCCTTGTTGTCTGGTCACTCTGGAGAGATAATTAAACAGTATTTCATCGTTCTCAAAGGCACTTCCTGCATTGTAATCTTCCCTCTGTGTCAACTCCGCCACTCCCACTGACCACATCAAAAAATGAAGCTCTTCGTGAACCACTTCTGCACTAGAGACACACACAAATTCAGATCGATCCTTTCTCAGCACAAGCTGACTTTTTTTTTTTTTTTTTGGCTGTCAAAGACATTTTCTCTCTTCCTTCTGAGAAAAGGATCTTTGTGTGATAACCCTTGAAAGAGAGCACCTTTCTAACATTTGTTGCCAGTGTTTGGATTTTCCCAAGATAGATAGATAGATAGATGATAGATGATAGATAGATAGATAGATAGATAGATAGATAGATAGATAGATAGATAAATAGATAGATAGATAGAGATTAATTAGGTAGGTAGGCAGGTAGGTAGGTAATAGGGTAGGTAGGTAATAGGGTAGGTAGGTAATAGGGTAGGTAGGTAATAGGGTAGGTAGGTAGGTAAATAGATAGATAGATAATAGAGATTAATTAGGTAGGTAGGTAGGTAATAGGGTAGATAGGTAGGTAATAGGGTAGGTAGGTAGATAGATAGATAGATTAGATAGATAATAGAGATTAATTAGGTAGGTAGGCAGGTAGGTAGGTAGGTAATAGGGTACGTAGGTAGGTAATAGGGTAGGTAGGTAGGTAGGTAGATAGATAGATAGATAGATAGATAGATAGATAGATAGATAGATAGATAGATAGATAGATAATAGAGATTAATTAGGTAGGTAGGTAGGCAGGTAGGTAGGTAATAGGGTAGGTAGGTAGGTAATAAGGTAGGTAGGTAGATAGAGATTAACTAGGTAGGTAGGCAGGCAGGTAGGTAGGTAGGTAATAGGGTAGGTAGGTAGGTAATAGGGTAGGTAGGTAGGTAGGTAGGTAGGTAGGTAGGTAGATAGATAGATAGATAGATAGATAGATAGATAGATAGATAGATAGATAGATAGATAGATAGATAGATAGATAGATAGATGATAGATCAACTATAGTGTATCCCAGGGAAGAAGCTGTTATGTCTATCCTTCCACTTGTTGTTTTACTGACATGCACGTCATAGCATATGCCTTCCAAAGGAGATGTGTGTATGTTGTGTTGACTTATTAGTCAACACAACAGTGTTTCTCATTCTTGGCAACTTAAAGTCCACAGATCTTCAAGTTGCCAGGGGTTGACAAACGTAATTTGGGCCCCTCCCTTCTTTGTAACACTCCCTTTCCTTAGAAGAAATGGGAAGCCTGAGGCCCTTCATATATTGCTGAACTACACCTCTCTGCATCCCTCATAACTGTATCATGGTTAGAATTTCTGGGAAGCCATTGTAGGAGAAGACCAGATGTAGAAAAGATACTTTTCTACATCTGGATAATTGTAGGTTCCTCATCTTGCTTCTGCTTGTGTACTGGCTGTGCTAAGATGAAGAAACCGACATCTCTCTACTCTTCAAAATACAAGAACTTTGCCTTCCGTTGCCCACAATTATCTTGTTCTTCCATTGAACTAAGTTCATTTGATAAGGGGTTGATAAGTATTATTCCCTTTATCTGTCCCTTCCTGGTATGGGATACTGATTGGTAGCAACTGTTGAGAAACTACTTCCTAATGAGAAAATTTTATTGAGTCCCTGACATCACATCAGAAACAGAAACAAATCCTTTTTTATTCCAACATAGGGATTATACTAATATGCCCAAAAGGTTAATCTAGTCTGAAAAAAGATAGAAGTAATAATACCATTATATATGTCTTCTATGAATATTAGCAGACATTCAAATTCAGGGCATCTCTACCTTCCGAAATACAGGGTAGGTGGGAGCATATAAATGAGAACCTTGCCAAAAGCACTCCTTAAATATTTTTCCTGAGAATTTCTTCCTTATACCCAGAATTCCTTTAGGAAGACACTTCTGTCTGACATAGCCTTTCTGGCCGTATTCACATGATATATTCATATAATAATACTGATTAATCCACAGTTTACATATTGCGGTGGGCAGAATAGTGCACCATGAACTAACTCTGGGCTAGACTTGAATGTGATTGTTTGTTTATGTAAAGGAGAACTTATTTATACAAAACTTACACAACTGCTGTGTACTGGCTAGTGAGATTTCCAGCTGTAGTCTTGTATAAAAGAGTCTTCCTCCCCCTTAAATTCTGGAGTTCTTTCAGGCTCTATTTGAATTCTGTATTGATTGTCTAACTCTAACCTATTCATCGGCTTTATTATTATCCTTTAGAGACTTTCTTTCCCCTTCTTCTTTCTGATCTGTCTTGCTCTTTAATGAAAAGCTTTCAGTTCTCACTAGCCTACAGTATTGACGTACCATGCTAACATATAGTTCACACTCAAGTCTTTGTCATGGAACTTGCAAGGTAATGCTGGGACAATCAGACTCTCTCCAACTAATCCTAGGATAGTTGTTATAACCATAACATTAGGGGAGATCCACATATATGTTGCCTTGAATCCCCCTGAGAAAAAAATGAGATGTAAATAAATAAAAGCATATTGAGCTACAAACTAACTAAATACAACATGTATGATCCTACCCATTATGTCTCATTTTATGCTTTTACTGGTTACACCTAGGTATATTTGGTACTGAACTCCTAGGTTATAATTGCACATAACACTAAATCTGATTTTTTTTAACCATGGACTATTCAAGTCAGTTGGCCCTGGAAATTAGCAAAACAATCCTAGCTCATTGAATTAGTTTCTATTTAATTTTTCCTCAGTGTCTTTTGCCAGAACCAGAATTGGTTTTATCAAACAGTCGGAAATAAACCATAAAGCCACAAATAAGCCATGACAGACAGTTTGGTCTGGTGGTTAAGGCACCAGGCTAAAAACTGGGACACTGTGAATTCTAGTCTTGCCTTACACATGAAAACCAGCCTGGTGATTTTGAGCCAATCACCCTCCCTCAGCCCAACCTGCTTCACAGGGTTGTTGTTATGGGGACAATAGGAGGAGGAAGGAGTGTTGGATATATTCACCACCTTGAATTATTTGTACAAATAATAAAGGCAGGTTAGAAATAAATTTTGGATTCTGACATAATGACATTTCAGATTTATAATTAACCAGAGCTTGTAACCAGTAGCATCCAGCCATGGTTTCATTGTAAGAATTATGTATGTTTCTTGATGGAATCACATCTTATCCTAAGCGTAGAAAAATCAAAGCATATACTCACTTTACTGAATTTAAAGGGCATGCGACAGGATTTGCTATCTCATTTTCTTGTTTTAATAAGGCTCAATCTAAAAGCAAGACCTATAATATTTTTTTTATTTAAACATAGCTGTGGTGAATTTTGAATTGGATCAGAACAGTAAACATGCTGGGGTCTTTAAAATCTCTTCCATTTCCACCCCAGAAGTCACTTGAAACCAACAGGCCAAACTTGTCTTTTGCTTGAAAGGGCAAAAATACAGTATTTGTATTTCCTTGGAAAACCAATTTGAAACACTCCATGTCTTGATAACTAGTAAAAAAATGACATGATGGAAAAATAAATCCCCTTGCTCCTGTTTCAATTAAATTCCAAGTCCTTCAGGTCTGTTTTTAAACAAAAGACAAAAATAGCAATAGGTTTATCAGTTCATGCATAGTTTGCATCTAATTTATCAGCTGTCATTTGGCTTTTACTCTTTTTCATGTTGATTTACAGAGTTCTTAACTAATTAACACATATTGGAGGTCAGGTCTTTATATTCTAACAATGAGACTTAAGGTTAAATTTCCTTTTTAATGTTAATATAAGTTAATACCTGAGTATCCTGGATTTAACAGAATTAAGGATTCTTAATTTTAATTCTGGTTTATTATCATTGCACAAAACTGGTGATACATGGGGTACCAATCACTTTTGCTATGTTTTTTAGGCTAGGGAGAGCACTTAGATAAATCAGATTTCTATTCATGATTTATTGCTTTTAAAGAAGCCAGAATCTGAAACTCTTCTGTCTTGACTTATGTTCTTGCTTCTTTTGAGAACAATAAGCCAGGAATCCTATTAAGATAGTTATGCTAAACAAACCATGGCTAGTTTGTTTGGCTATGTATATTGAGCAGAGATCCCACAGGTTTCCCATGCTCTAATAGCCATTGTAGGAGAAGGCCTGTGCTAGTCGGGGAGGAAAGATCTCAAGAGGAGTTTCATAGCACTTTTTCTTGTTAAAATATTTTATTAAAAGTCATAATCTTAAAATATGCATAGAGTGTCTAGGTCTAGGCAGACATAGAATTTAATTTGGAGTGAGGCAGAGGGGAAGAAAGGAGAAGACAGAGTAGTTATGCAAATGCAGGTTATATGTCAGACAGATTACAAGTATCTTACCAATTAACAATTACAATCTGTTAGAAATATATTGTGTGTCCTGCGCTGGCATGCCCTGGAAAATGAAAATGATCTGATATTATTCTGTACTTATTTTGAATCCTCATGTCAAAGTTGTGTCCATTAATTTTTTTCTGCAAACTTTTTCCCCATTTGACCTACATAGAATACAGAGGGCCATTGCTGACAGATGATAGCATATTTCACATTAGAAGAAGAGCATGTGAAGAAGATGCCTCTGATCATGCATGTGTAAATGTTGGGGTCTAGGACGGTGCTGTTGATATAGAAGTTTTATTTTATTTATTTATTAAATGTTTATGCCACCCATCTTACTGATACAGCAACTCTGGGCAGTTTACAATATAATAAAAAGTAAAAAAAAAGATAAAGCAATTAAAATTAGGAGAGTTAAATAAAAAAGCTAAAAACCAAGAGGATGGGATGAAACAGCTCCTTAGATGTTGGGACCCCACATGGCAAACCTCAATGTGAAGGGTTGTATGTGCATGTCTGTCTGTCTGTCTCTCTGCTCTCTCTCTCCCTCTCTCTCACCACTGTATTTTTTCTCTAGTTGTTTTCTGTCTCCCCCTCTCCCCCCCTCTTGAGTTGAGCTCAACTCAACTCCTGGTAAGTACATGAATGTATGTAGGGTTTTTTTGGCAACAGTTCACAATAGTTTACTATTGCTTTCCTACAGGTTGCCTTTTCACTCCTGAAATTCCCTGAGGGGTTATTTCAATGTTTCTCAACCTTGTCAACTTTAAGATATGTGGACTTCAACTCCCAAGAATCCCCCAGCCAGCATGATAGCTGAGGAATTCTGGGAGTTGAAGTCCATACATCTTAAAGTTGACAAGGTTGAGAAACACTGGGTTATATCTATGTATACACACATGTACACACTGATTATCAGTGCTTTTTTTGTAAAAAAAAAAAAAAAAGTGCTGGAACTCACACACGTCATACAACCCGCCTTGCCTACCCTACAAGGTTCCATCCAAAAAAGGTGCCAGAATTCTGTTCTGGGCGTTCTATGATAAAAAAAAGCCCTGCTGATTATTATGAGGAAACAAATGTGTGATATATTGAGCACCTTCATCAAATTCATTGTGAAGTGTATGTAACTGGGCTGTTTAAAATCAAATGATTTGGCAACTGGCAAACAAGCAATGGAGCCTTTATTACTGAAGTCAGTAAAGAACTATACTGGGTTTCTGTTACTGCACTCACACATACGTATTCAGTATTGTAACTATGTATTGGAGAAGGAATTTTTAAGGTTTATTATAGTCTTAGAGTACAACTGAGACAAAATTCTCCACATAGCAAACCTCAAGCCACTGGGAATAAATTCCACTGGGAAGTCAGAAAACAATGTTTCTTTGTTAAATCCCAAGCTTTTATCATGCAAACTAGGTAAAGCTATGTGATTAAATGTGTTTATATAGTTTGTTGCATTTTAGCTGATTAACCACAGATTGCATCCAGACTAAATTCGTTTAACTAATAGCCACCAAAACCACCAAAACCAGTGATGCATCTTGTATAGTACTCTATGGTTTCATAGGCCGTGAAATTTAGTTCAGAGTCAATCATGTAAGTGATCCAGCATATTTCTCCTTTATGGTCATCTTGCTAGCAAAACATGACTATTCAAGTATCATTAACAATTTACATTCAAATCATCTTGCTTTTACAGTACTTGCATGTGGTAGTTTGTTTATCTAAGAGCAGGCTCAATACATGATCATTGCAAAATGACTGAAAGGTAGAATTTCCAGTATGTAGTCCTGTTTAAACTATCTTAAGGCACTTTGCATTGAAGATAATGGTACTCTCTGAACAGCTTCTTTGAAGACATTTTGAATTTAGGAAATAGTAGTAGAGTGGTCCTTGTTCCATTGTGAGTGAGCATCCAAAAAAGTAGCTGTGTTTTCATGCTCAATCATGGTTTAACCATAGTTTATGGAATTACCCAAATTTTCTGATTTCACATAACATGTTGAATAGTAAATATAGGCAGGGTTTGCTAAGACATTAAGCTAAAATCTGATTGTCTAGTTCAGTGGTGGCGAACCTATGGCACGCGTGCCAGAGGCGGCACTCAGAGCCCTCTCTGTTGGCACGTGCACTGCTGCTGCCACCAGCAGGTCCATCAGGCTGCCACCACTGCCCAGAGCAGGAGCCCCGCCCAGCATAAAGGAGGCAAAGCGGCCGACTAGCAAGCTCGAGTAGAGATGGTAGAGCAGAGGTCACCAACCATTGTCGATTGGTGGACTGGAAGAAAAGGGAGGGGGAAGCATTTTACATGTGTGCGTGCACGCATGGAGCCGCAAGCATGCACGCACTGCAAATGGGGCAGGGCTAGTGCCTGTGTGATACTCACTAGCCCTGTCCCGTTCTTGCATGGTACAGTGCCTTGTATCTGCACCCTGTGGTGCCGCGGTGGCCGTGTTTGCGTCTTGCAGCATGGTGGCCCATTTTTGCACGCCTGGTTTTTGCGTGCCAGACGTGGCACTCAGAGGCGCCTCCCTGCGCCCCCCCCAAGGGCACCTCAGTGCTGATGCACCCCTGGCACTTTGCAATAAATAAGTAGGTTTTGGGTTGCGGTTTTGGCACTCGGTCTCTAAAAGGTTCGCCATCACTAGTCTAGTTTATTGTTCCCTCCAAAGCCAGGTATTTGGAGGAATGTCTGAATGAATTAAAATACATTCTTTTAAAGGGTAATAAAAACAGAAGTAGATTGAATTTTTTCATATGTAGATTCATTATACATTAGTACATTATGCACAATTAAAACTTTGTATCCTAGAGAATTTCTGGAATTCTAACTGTGTTATCCAGTGGAATCAGAATACAAAATATCCTGTGCAGAGTGTCTAAATATCTTATTATATCCTGAATTAAGATAGAATCTGTCCCTTGGAGGAAAGCCTACAAGTACCACTGAGAGTAACACCACTGAATACAATAGATTTCAAAGGAAGATGAGATTGCTCTATTATTGGCTATGTATTTTTTCTCCTCTGTGTACTTGTTGAAAATACCCTGTCTGGGCAGTGGGAAACTGAAGATAAAGAAAATGGGAAAGATGTAAAAATGTCCCTAATTTACAAACATGGATTTTTAAAAAAAAAGTCACAAAGGAGGAAATATTTAATGATTTGAGAACTGGGAACAGAAAAGAAAGGATAGGGTTTTTCAGAAGTAAAATTATATATTGACAGTATCATTAAGTACAGAGGGATAATTAATGCATTTTAAAAGCTACAGTACTTTGATGTTACATTATGAGGAAATTATTCTTGTAGCTCTTGATTTATATATTGCTAAATTTGTACTCCACTTTTACATCACAAGCTCAAAGTACTTATATTAGCTCTGCCTCTCTTCTTAGAGCACATAGGTTAAATGGGGAGACAGAGAAAGAGAATGAGAAAGAAACAGAATATACTGAGCTGAAAATTGGTGAGTTTCATGGTTGAAGCAGGTTGCTTTAGTCCTTATTTTCCTCTTGAAGTGTTTTCTGTATTAGCAATCAAGGAGTCACACACACACACACACACACACACACACACACACACACACATATTCTTCAAAGCTTTTTTATGGTTTATAGGAGAAAAATATCTGCTTGTTAAATTAGAAGATTTTATCTCTAATACCTTAGAAGACATTAAATTACAACAATTCACCAAGGATGCTAGCAATGGTTATATAAATGGTATGCTTCAGTTAATCAGTAGTACAGGTTGTCCTCAACTTACAATCATTCATTTAGTGACCATTTGAAATTATGACACTGAAAAAAAAACTTATGTCTGTTTTTCACACTCAACAATCACCGCAGCATCCCCACGGTCACATGATCAAAATTCCGAAGCTTGGCAACAGACTCATATTTATGACGGTTGCAGTGTCTTGGAGGTCATGGGATCCCCTTTTGTGACTTTCTGACAGGCAGAGTCAATGGGGAAGCCAGATTCACTTAACAACTGTGTTACTAACTTAACAGTTGCAGGGATTCACTAATTGTAATAAAGAAAGGTCGTAAAATGGGGCAAAATTCATTTAACAACTGTTTCACTTAGCAATAGAAATTTGGGGCTTAATTGTGGTTGTAAGTTGGGGACCACCTGTATTTATCAATATGTTGTTATTGGACTAAAAGGGAGCATCTGTGATTTTAATATATTCTGCTGGCTATTTTTTCTGTGTAATTCTTATATGTTGAATATTTTTCAATTTATTTCTAAATTTGTATTCAGTGAATAGTTTTTATTTGTTTGAATTATTTGTATTCAAAATATGCACATTATAGAAGTGGTAATCAATAAGCACAAATTATTATTTTTTAATTTAAGTCTGCTGCCTTGAGGCAGTGGATAGAAATAATGGTGTTTTTTTTTTATTAAAAGCTTAAGTTTCATCCTGTGGTAAGGGCTAACAACTGTTTTTAATAACATGGATATTTTTGTAGCATTATTGTTTGCACTTTCAGAGCTTGCTAACATTTGCAGAAATAAGGATTTTTTTTTAACTTTGCCCAAAAGAATATTAAAGTCAAAAATTTGTGATCCTAGTTACTGATAGGTAACATTAACAGACACTATTATTTAAACGCATACAGTTTGCTCATAGAGATAAAGCAGACAAGAAGCCTCTTGCACATATGAAGTCTCCACCTTAGTGTGGAAAAATAATTGTTTACCATTCTGTGGTCTCTGAAAAATTATTCCTTGCAGCTGGATTTAACTAAGTTAAATATCTCAGTGGGATTGCAACTGTTTTATTTGGACGCAGGATTGCTCTTCCACTGGGACCTTTTCTCTCTCCCATGACCCTTGTGTTGTTAGTTGCTGTTAAGTCAATGTCAACTCATCATGACCCAGTGAATGGCTGAACTGAACTGTGCTCAGTTTTAGATAGCTGATCCTTGTTAGGATGGCATCAGGGGCCACTGCTATTGTATCAACCCTTCACCCTGCTGGTCTTTCCCTTTCTTATTTTCTTTCAACCTCACTAAGCAGGAGATTTTTCTCTAATTCTCCATCTCTTTGCCTAAAGTGCCCATAACATGAAGCCTAGTCTTGTCATTTGAGTTTTAATGGAAAGTTTAGCTTTGATTTCCTCAATATTGACTGGTATGTTTATCAGGCAACCCCTGATATCTGGAGTATCCTTTGCCAAGTTTATTACTCAAAGATATGTGTGGGGGGGTGTTTCTCTTCATCTTGTGCCTCAATTGTTCAACTTGCACATCCATATTATGTTCTTGAAAATATAATGGTCGGAACAAATCAGATCTTGATACATGAATAATTTTTTCTGTACTTAAAAGAACCTGTTTAGGCCTTACACGGTCATTTTCCAACAGTAATTCATTATTTGGGTGCTTATAGTTTCATTACTTATCCAATTGTCAGCTATATCTATTTCCTCTCAGTCAAGGACAAAGTTACTGATATTACCAGTTGTTAGAAACTTTTTCCTCTTTCATTAAAGTACAGGCCTATTTTGAGACTCTGCTCTTTGATCTTGACAAGCAGATAGTTCAGAACATTTTCATACACAGCCAATAATTTGCTATCATAAGCACAATAACAACTTTCACTATGCATGATACTTATATCTTCTATATAAGCTATGAAATTCTATTTTTGGAGGTTGGGGATTCATTTAGAGCAGTCTACGAATGGGACTATTGCCCTTTTCCATTTGATGCTGTTGAAGTCGATGGCCACTTCTCATCTCTTTATTTTCATAAAAGTTTCAGTAGGGAAACCTGATTTTCATGCCATAGGTAGAAATTTGGTAGTCAAGGGATAGACTCCAGAGAACTCCTAGAGTAAAAAAATGAAAGCCAATGTTGACTTAAAAAGACAGGAGCAAGAGGCCCCACTATAGAGAAATTTCATGACAATGAGAACTATTACTCAGTAGAATGGCTTGCCTCTGAAAATTCTGGGTGCTTCATCACTGGAGATTTTGAAGAAGAGACTAGACAGCCATTTGTCCAGAATGGTATAGGACAGTGATGGCGAACCTTTTAGAGACCGAGTGCCCAAACTGCAACCCAAAACCCACTTATGTATCGTCGGGTGCCAGGTGGGCGTGGCCCATTGGGTGGGTGTGGCCCATTGGGTGGGCATGGCCCATTGGGTGGGCATGGCTGCAGTGGTAACAGCAGACTGGGTGGGACTAAAAAGTTTAATCAATCAATTACAACTTTGCGAGATCTTGAAATTGATCAATTGATTGAATCTTTTTTTTTTTGCACATGGCAGTGGAGGCCTAAAGCGAAAAGGTTTTATAAAACCCAGCTGAAGGCCTAGGACTGGGGTGATGGCGCACGTGCCCACAAAGAGAGCTCTGTGTGCCACCTGTGGCACGCGTGCCATAGGTTCGCCATCACGGGTATAGGATCTCCTGCTCAATCGAGGTTGGATTAGAAGACCTTCAAGATCCCTTCTAACTCTGTTATTCTGTATTCTGTTATATGTATTCTTTGTTAACCAAATTTTGAGTGGAATGTGAAGCTAAGAGAAAGTTTTACTAGTATGTCTAGAGCAGGGGTAGGCAACCTTGGTTCTTTTATGACTCGTGGACTTCAACTCCCAGAATTCCTGAGCCAGCATGGCTGGCTCAGGAATTCTGGGAGTTGAAGTCCACGAGTCATAAAAGAGCCAAGGTTGCCTACCCCTGGCCTAGAGGATGTTCTTCTGACTATGTGAATATACAGTATATTCATATATTGGATGTACTATAACTTAAAGTAACTTAAATAGTTACTTTTAATTAAACTTAAATATAGAATGCTGGGACCCATGGTTCCTATGAGAATGAAATTCACGGAGGTTGTAGCTGCTTCAGCATCATCACACCTTTCAACCATACTTCTCAGAATCCTATAGGTTGGGTGGCACAAGGGAAGGTGGGAGAGCCATTTCCTTTCCTGCCTCTCTCTGACCCCTGCATCCAATCAGATGGAGACTAAGTCTGACAGGCGAGTGGCTGCTTTGAAACTGAAATCTGAAATCTCTTAATGGAGGGGGGTGGCGAGGGAAAGATGGAGGGATTCAGATACCTGCTGGCAAGTTAGGGCTGGCTGGGGCGCACTAGTAGTGAGTGGGTGAACCCTCTTCCTCCCTGAGGGAGGGGGCTCTTGGGGTCATACCAGGATGAGGAACAGGGGGTAGAATTTTCCTTATGGTCTATGGCTCCCTTTGTTCCTCTTCTTCCCAGCAAAATGGCAGGCAGTTCCGCGGGTCAGCCAAAGAGGAGTGATTTCTGATGCTCCCTGCCAGCTTTCCACCAACACAGTCAGTGAGGAAGCTGGCAGGAAGTCATTCTGCTGTTCTGTTTAGTTAGGAAATATCTTTGAAATGATGACCCAATGGGTGACTGACTGTCTCTGTGTGTGTGTGTACCTCAGATTATAATTCTCATAGTAATATATGATACAACAAATTCTTACAAAGGCAACGGCCAATCAAATGTGAGTGTCTACAAGAGTGCTTTTTGTATTTTTGAATACAAAACATAGATGGTCTGGCATGAAAAATAATGTCTCCATGAGGAGAGAAGATGGATAGGACTATTGAAAAACTCCCAATAAATGAATATCTTGGCTTGTGGATCTCACATTCAAGCCCAACAACTGTCTTCCATATATATTGACCTACAGTCCCATAATTATGAACAAGGATTAGATGCTACGTGGATTGTTGTCTATTTCATCTAAAGAATACCAGGTCATCAGAGTCTGACTTAGACACATAGTCATGCAATAGGCAAATATGACAGTGGTGTACTTTGGACTTTAAAAGCTGCAAAAATAGTTTAATCATTAATTATCATGCTGTTAAAAGAAATCCTAATAGAGTGATGTGAATCATTACATTGTCAAAAAAATATTGCTTTTTTTTTTAAAAAAAAAATCAAGACGTACCTTCCAAAGAAATATGGCTTTCATTTGAATCAATTGTAAACCTTTTTTGTTCATATTTTTTCCCCTGTGGCAGAATTTTAATAGATAAAATGTTAGTAGAGTTAGTAGAGAAAATGTTAAGCTACTAGTACGTATCAAATATATGATAGCTTGCATTATTTCTCACATTGTTAAGTGTACCACATCACAATGTTTCCACATCATTGTATCATTGTGCAGCACTTACAGGTTTTTTTTTTAAACGGAATATAAGAATTTGAAAGAAAAATCTTGTTTTTAGTTGAAAATAAGAGATCTTAACAGCTTCACTTTGCTCTGACAATAAGTTTAAACATATTGTAGTTCAGTATTAATTGAATATCAAAATATATTTCTAAGTCTTTTCCTTTCTTTTTTCTCCTTCTCCTTGCAGGGGCTTTGGAAAACAAGGGTTTCAATGCCAAGGTAAGATACAAATGGTTTTATAATGGTTTCTATTTCTGTTTTAATAATCAAATCTAGGTAATGTATGAACCATATCTCAAGAAGGAATTAAGCATGTTAAAAGGAGGATATTAAATTATCTAAGAGGATGTGTATTGTTTAATCATTTATCTCATGAACTGTGAATCATGCACACTTTCATTTCAGCAGAGTTTCCTAAAATTAAATGTCATGTAATCTGCATATAGAGAACTCTTTAATTTTTCATGAAAAGAATCTTTGTGGTTTATTTTGGTAGAGAACATTTTTCTTGTCGGGAGCTGCTGTCTCTGTGTGGGTGTTTTGAAAAGTGGTTTCACTCTCTGTTGGGTTTCCTTTAATACTCCCTTCTACCTTTTCCCTCAGTTACTAATCGGCATGAGTTTTATATTCAGCTGGACCTTTGGTCATTGATTTATAGTTTGTTTATTTTGTGGCACAGTGTAAGAGAAAACAAACTATTTCAAAGCAGTGTCGGTTGCTTGCAGTGAAGTCTTTTAAATCTTGGGATGGAGAAGAAATCCGTTTCTGTAAACTGCATTATTAACGTATTAAGTCATAATATGTACTCAACAAAGGTGAAGCATATGCTTTGAAAATGAATAGAAAAACTAACGTGCCACACATCAGACTTAAAAAATCATCTACTACAGTATGATCTATGCCAGATCTCAGTAGCCCTCAAAGGACTTGGACAGAAGACTTATTCAGCTATTTCATTTTCTCTTGCCTGGGGATTTTATGGATTGAAACTAGAAATTTCTGCCTTTGAAATATGTGCCTTGGCCTCTTTCCTGATGCCTGTAACTTTATCATGGATATCCTTTCCCCGAGATGGCGATGGAGCATTAATGTACTATTAATATCGCTAAGCAATATTCTTCCTGTTTATAGTTTAATATTGTTATTGAATGTTGATTGTATAAGTTAGTGTTTTACCATGGTAACCATTTGTATTAGCTAGATGAATGAAGAAGCATTTAGTCGAATAATTTCATCCTGTCAGAGAGCAACTGATGGTAACAGCTGAAGATTGCTACATGATACCTATAAGATTTTTTTTTAAAGCCTTTGCCCTGTAGTTGTCTGATCTGATTATCGACTTGATAAACGCTGTTGGCATGAACCTTTGCAGGGGTCATGACCACCACACCACAAAAACTATATTTAACGGTTGTGAAATTTGAGCCACGAGATCTGATTTTAGAGAGATACTGAAAAGGAAAAGGACATTAAATTACAGTCTCTTACAGCTAATAGCTAGCAATATATTGTTGAATCTTGTCACACTAACAAAAGAGATGGTTTTCCTTGTATTAAATGTTCAAAAGGTAGAGAAATGTGGTGCCACTTTGTGAGAACCGGAATGTTCCCAGTTCAAATAGTTCCTTTGTTGCCTTAAATAACCTCCTGATCATGTTACCATCTCCAAGAAGGAGATTCAGAGAGTCCTTGACTTAACAACCATTCCTTTAGTGACTGTCCAAAGTTACAATGGCCCTGAAAAAGTGACTTATGAGTCACGTATAAGTTTTCACACTTACGTCCATTGCAGCATCTCCGTGGTCATGTAATCAAAATTCATTTAGTGACCATTCAAAGTTACAGCAGTGCGGAAAAAAGGGACTCATGAATTTTTTTCAAACTTATGATCGTTGCAGCATCCCCAGGGTCACGTGATCCCCTTTTGTGACTTTCTGACAAGCAAAGTCAATAGGAAAGCCAGATTCGCTTAATAACATGTCACTAATTTAGAAACTGCAGTGATTCACTTAACTGTGGCAAGAAAGCTTGTAAAATGGGGCAAAATTCATTTAACAATTGTCTTGCTTAGCAACAAAAATTTTGGGCTCAATTGTGGTCGTAAATCGAGGACTACTATACATTTTCTTTGGAGCAGTTTGTCAGAATTGGTATGAATTCGTTCCAAGTGCTATACTAGTGCTAGGTTTTACACTGTACTGTTCCGAGTACAGATATTCATGGTCCATTAGAAAGCTAATGGTATACAGTAGTTCAGCTGTTGAATTAGGATCAGGAAGATCCAAGTTTTGATCCATCCCTAACCATGGAGATTCACTGGTTCCCTTTGGGCTAGGTACACTTTCTCAGTTCAATGTTATTACTAGGAAAAAAATATGTGTATGTGCTTGTGTGCACTTGAGCACTTGAATGAAATGTGGAATATACATTTAATCAAATAAATAAAATGATTTCCAAGAGAAGGTTCTTCAGTACAAACTTTCTAATGAAAGCATGCAGTTGGGCATGTCTGTTTATTTCTCCATTGTCATGCACTTCAGTTCAGTCACTTTGAACCTTTGGATTGTAAATATTAAATTTGTAAATATGGCCTTTAAACTCTGGTGGCATCTGATCTCAAACACAGAAAACAACTCCATTGGAGCCTGTGCTTCAGGAAGCGATTGGCAAAATATAAGCAATGCAGACATCCGGCATGAATTCCAAGCTACTATAGGGATTTATTTTCTTTATACTTGCTCCTTTGCCTGCTCCTAATAGTGCTGCATTAACTTCTTTGAATTAGGCTGGGATTTTTTCTGAGACTGCCAGATGTGTTGCAGAATTTGCAAAAGTTTAGGTCAATTTGGTCAACAGCTATGATCAATTAATTTGAGGTTGTATTCTTGTGAACGGACTGACAACAAATGCTCTAATTTTGCATCTCACAATGTTTCTTCTTTTTTTTTTTTTCCTACAACACAGTCCTTTTTCTGGAACAGTTTTTGACAATCTTGTGTTTCTTTTTTTTCTTTTTTTTTGATAGCTTGGGCTTTAATTCCCCTAATCCTCTTAGCATGTTTGGCATTGAAGATATCTGGAGGGCCCTAAGTAGAAAAATGGTGCTAGAGGCTGTAGTAGTAGCTTTCTGAACTTGGATAACCAGTTAAGGAAATACTTAATTTAATTACACAACTGGCAATTGACTAAATTGCCCTGGCAATTGGTTACCTCCTTCAGTGATCTACAATTGAAATACAAACATGCTGTCAATCTCACATTTATGTGTGAACTTTCAAATGTTTTATTTTCAATATATAACCTACTCTTGCATGAATTATTTTATTGATACCACTGACAAATTTGGGGATGTGGGCACAAGTAGTTTAAAATGTTGGCGATTTGATTTATGTCATGTATTATTTTTTACATATACTTAACTAATGTGCACTGCGGAAGGGAACAGAGTCATTATAGGTGATTTGTGTATTTAGTTAGAAGGAATGTTATGGCTGTCTTGGCTTGGAATCTAAATTATCATAAACAAAACTCTGTTAATGGGATATTTCCTTTGCAAGTAGAGAAGAGTGGGCTATTTATGAATATTGTTCCTGTATTGTTAGAGGATCTTCAGAAAAGGATTTTGTGCTCTAACAGCCATGTTGTGAATTTAAGGAATCTTTCATTTATAAAATGGCAACAAGGATCCAGACTCTTCAGTGTAATTTCCCCCCTAAACTGTGCCATTTCTTGCTATATTTAGGCAGCTCCAAGAGATTTCCAAGCAAAAGTAAATATTTTCAAATGAAAATCCTATTTATTAAAATCACACCAGCTATTTAAAGTGCACAAGTTAAAACAAATTCAGTAGTGATTATGTGGCACTGACTGTTAATGAAAGAGAGAGAAAAAAAGGGGGGAAGGAACTATGTGGCCTGATAAACAGAGAAATTAAATTGAATGCATGGGAAATTGTCCAGCTATCATATCCTTCTCAGTCCTACTTTGCTTTTAGCTGAAAAACTACTGGTTTTCATTACAGCGCTGTTATAATGTAATAGTTACTGACAAGTTTTTTCCTAGTTGTCAAACTGTCCAGAAGGTTTCCTTCTTGGAAACATACGTAGACTTGCAGCTGTAGCGAAGGCAGTGTGAGATGGTAAGATGAGGTCAGTGTGAGGTGATATTACTTGAAATAGCAACAAGCAGGAGATAGTTGACTTATAAAACCAAGCATATCAAACATTTATCCAGCACTTTACAGCGTCCAAAGCATTTCAGTTATATCATTTCTGTAACCTTTACAGCAATTAGGTATGTTGTTAAAAATTTCCATAGTACTTGAACACTAGAATGGACAAGCTAGCATTTCTAAAATGTTTGGGACTACAAGCCCAGGCAGTGCATTGTGGGAATTGTAGTCCAATACATTTGGAAGACGTACATGTTGCTGATTCCTATGGCGGTGCCTTTGTAATTTGTAAATGTAAAAATGCCTTGGGTAGAAGGGTAATCAATCGGTTTTTCCCACAGAAAATATAATTTTGTTACTGTACTTTGCGACTCAGGGCAGAGAAAAAAATGATTTGAAGATATTTTTTGGAAATGGAATTTTAAGTACAGTTTTCATGTTCCCTAATAATTCTGTAAACATTGTGAGAAATTTAGAAATAGGTGATAAATAATTAAGAGTTATTGAAGCTGTGGATAATCTTAGCCCTCTCCTTGATCCAGAGAGGAATCCCAAGGAGCTGATCCACTCACCGGCTCCTCTTTTCATCACAGCCATTGAATCTGCTCTTGCATCTTCAATCTGCCTCTATTGCCCAGAAGTCCCAATAATATGCTCCGTTTGTCAATGATTTTCCTCATAATGACTTAAGAAATAAATACCTGCTTTGGTGTTACAGAATATGATCAAATCATTATTCTCAAGTTTTAAATAAAATTTAATCTTTAAAAGAATCAGTAATTTTTCTTTAAAAAAATATAATTCTGAAAAAGGACGACTTGTGTATTTTCTCTGAAACAGTAGTTCAATAACATTTACCTAATGGCGATTTAAGTAATGAAAATTACATCTTTCCCGGGAGAGGTTTAAATCAAATCTGTGCGATGGCTATGTAATTTTCCTTGCTTATTTTGAGATCTTTTGTCCAGTAAGACTTCTGTTATTTGGCTGATTAAGGCAGCGTTGTTTTCTGTCTCAACTTCTATTTGGAAAAGGAAGACGGTAAAAGGGTTGAGGCTGTGTGAAGGGCACTTGAGCAAGAAGGAGCAGCATATATTCTGGATTGTGTAAGGATGGGATAGCTGCCCTAGATGCATGTTAAAGTAAGAGGGAAATTGAAGCTTGGCCCTGTGTGCTGAAGGACTACTGCTAGGTTGCAAAATCCTTCTTCCTCTTCTTCTCTTCAATATTTTATTTGCATTAACAATCAGCCTAATAGATGTGATTTAATTGCTATGCTATGAATTTCTGTGAAGTACTGCAGCTAAAAGGGCAAGATTTTTGAAGTGATATCTTCATACCATATTATTCATTTAAAAATCACTCTGGACATGTGAGCAGATGATTCTAAAGATGTAAAATATTGTCAGCTTGGAAGAACTATTATATATAAGTATATAATAACTTTTCATCATATCTATTTATTTATTTATTTATTTATTGAATTTATATACCGCCCTATCTCCCTTACGGGACTCAGGGCGGTGAACAGGCGATAATAAAAACCATGATAAATATAGGCAGTTCTAAAATCAAATTAAATAACGGGCCTGTTCTAAAAACACACCCATACAAAAACCCCCACTAAAACATAATCAAACTACGCCAGGCCGGCCACACGGAATAGATGGGCCTTCAGGGCTCGGCGAAAAAGGGCCATATCCTTGGCCCTTTCTTTACATTTGTAAATTTGAACACTGCAAGCATCATTTAATGACTGTCTCCATTTCTGTGACTGCTTGCGTTATCGCTGTGCAGCAAAGGTCTGATTTAAGGACAAGATATATTTCAGAACACTGGAACTATGCAGTGGGTTTGAAAATTCGTAAGTGAATACAGTTGTTTTAATCTTTCGGAAAAAAGCTTAACTTCTTCTGTTGGAGAAGATTTAAATAATAGGAATAATCATGCAGGTCTTGTAAATTGCAAATATTTTGATGAGCTCAATCCTCAGGTAGTCTCATGGACTGAAATCCAAAGGACCAGCTCTGGAATATTTTTTTTGCCACAACCAAGAATCCAGTTTTGGAGAATATAGGGGATTCCTCTGAATAGGGGATGTTGGAAGATGTAGTCAGGAATCAGCCATTTATCACCCAGGGTTCCCTCTGATCTGTTCGGGCCTTTAGATCTTGGCCATAATTCTGTTTTTTGCTTCTCATCACAGTAAGACAATTTTAGTGGCTTCTTATTTTCTGTTTTGACTGGATATACTGTATATCATTAGGCATTTCTGTTTTGCATTACACTATATGACTTGGTAAAACCCTAGCAGCCTTTTATTCCATGTAAAACAGTGACATTTACATCTTCTTGCTGTTAGGAATTGTGATATTTTGGATATTTTCTTAAGCAACCCTTTTGGCCTTGCACTGCATAGTTTAACCCACATCTTGACAGCTTATTTTGCAGATCAAACAGGAGAACAAAGTGGTTATGAGATTAATGACATGTATTTTAGTACAAATTATATGAAGCATGACAAAGAAATTACAGGGAATTAGATAAAATTAAATGTGTATTCACTCTTTTCCATGAAAAGAACATGAATACTTTGTATGCTATAAAAATAAATAAAAAATAAGCACAGTGCTTTGCTTCCTATTACTGTATCTTTTTATATATACACTTTTATTTCTCTTGGCTTCATTTTGGAGGAGAACAGTGGAATTCATTGGAGAATTGAGAGGCATTCATAGTATTAGCTTCTCTGCCTCAAACCTAACCAGGAGTATAAATATAATAATGGCTGGAGCACTGTTCAACTCCAATAATGTGAATTGCTATGACTTATAATATATTAAAAATATTCTTGGATATTTCTGAGTGGCTGAGCAGGAGGTTTGCTTTTTTAAACAGTGCCAGGAGAACTGGAATAAATGTCAAATACAAAGTGAAAGAGTGCATTTGTTTGCTTTAGAGAGGGTTTACAGATTCCCTTAAATGCTTATCAGTGACTTTTTCAAACTGAACAGAGGTTCTGAATAGGATGCTTGGGTAATATTTCAGGCCATAAGCAGCCTGGGGTGAGGCATTATCAATACAGTGATGATACTCAATTATATGTCTCCATTCTAAGCTGACCAGGTGATGCTGTCAAAGCTCTGTCCCAGTGTCTGGAGGCTGAAGAGGTCTGGACAGGGAAGAACAGGCTCAACCTAGCAAGACCAAGTGTCTATGGGTTTGTGGCCCCTCTGATCCCAGAACTGGCAATTATCCACCATTGGCTTTGGGGGAGGGGTTGCATTTCCCAATTCATAACTTGTGTGCAATTTGGAGCTCTCCTGAACTCACAGCTTTTGCTTGAGGAGTAGGTGGCATCTGTCACCAGGAGAGCCTATGTACAACTCCAACTTATATGCCATTTGCATTTCTAGATTGGGAGGGCCTACTTCTGGCCATGTCTATACATGCCTTAGTCACCTCCTCCTGGATATTGCAATATGCTCTGCATGGAGCTGTCCTTGAAGACCATCCAGAATTTGTAATTGGTCTAGAACAGTGTCCCCCAATCTTTTGGGCACCAGGGACCGGTTCTTTGAAGAGAGTTTTTTTCCCACGAACCGGGGGGGGGGCATGGTTTCACATGCTGCCTGCATCCCGTGGATGGGGCTTTGCTTGTTAGCACGGCCTGGTTTTTGGCATTCCATGACCCGGTGCCGATCCATGAACCAGGGATTGGGACCCTTGGTCTAGAATGCAATGGAGCTTGTAGTATTTAGGCACATTTTGGTATGCCTGTGTAACACCAGCAGTGTTTTGCCAGTTGCATTTGTTTCCATTAGACTTCTGGGTTCAATTTGAAATGCTCATTATCACCTAATGAGTTTTGCATGCTACAGGACTGGTTATTTGCAACACTGCCTATCTCTGCCTTCTCTAGAAGGCTAGATCTTTGCAAATATGTCTGAAGTAGAATAATTTGAGCCTGATCATTTGTTCCTCAAGTGAGAACATTGGGTTGATTTGTTTGATGAGCCATTTGTTTGTTTGTTTTTCATTGTCCACAATAGTCTCAGGAGTCTTCTCCAACTCCACAGTTCAAAAGGTTGAATCTTTGCTTCCATTCAGTGCCACAGGGAATATCACGTCTTGCAAATTCTGATCTTTGTAGGGACCACATTTCAATATCTTTTCCAAGGCCTTCATGGCTAATCTATGCTAGCATATTTCTTGATTTTTTGGTCCTTTACTAGTAGTACTAGTGTTGATGACTGATCCTAAAAGGCAGAAGTTGTCCACCACTTCTATATCTTAAATGTCGGTTCTAGAACTGGTTGTTCTACCAATTGTCATTAGTTTGATCTTCTTTATATTTAATTTTAGTCCCATATTTTCACTGTGCTCCTTAACGTTTACTACTAGGGCTTACAGCTGCTTTGCATTATTTGTTATAACAGTAGCATCAATAGCATAGTGCAGGTTATTGATGTTTCTTCCTCCCGTTTTAAAACCACACCCACACCTTCTTCCAATCAAACTTCCCTTAAGATATTTTGCCATACAGGTTGAATAAATAAGGGGGGAGAATAACAGCCTTGTGTCACTCCCATCTAGCCTGGAGCCAGTCTCTTTCACCATGTTCTGCCTATGAGCTTCTTCACCTCCTTTTATCAATAATATAATCAATTTGGTTTCTACATACAGGTGGGCCTCAACTTCCAACAGTACATTTAGTGACCATTCAAAGTTACAATGGCACTGAAAAAAGTGTCTTATGACTGTTTTTCACACTTATGACCATTGCAGCATCCCCATGGTCACATGATCAGAATTCAGATGCTTGGCAACTGGTTCCTATGTATGAGGATTGCAGTGTCCTGGGATCATGTGATCCCCTTTTGTGACCTTCTGAGAAGCAAAGTCAATGGTAAAGCCAGATTCACTTAACAACCATGTCACTAACTTAACAAGCGCAGTCATTCACTTAACAACGTGGCAAGAAAAGTCATAAAATGGGACAAAATTCACATAAAATGGGACAAAATTCATCGTCTCTCTTAGCAACAGATATTTTGGGCTCAATTGAGGACTACTCTGGTGATGTCTATATACAGAGGGATTGTTTTGGTTGCTTGAAGATGGTATTAGCCATGAAGAAATCATTGGAATGGTAGAAATCGATAAGTTGGTCTCCTGCTTCTTTTTGGATTCCTAAGCCATGCACTCCAACTACCTTTTCCTCTTTCATTTTTCCAGCTTTGTCATCCCCGTCTCCAATCCCAAGCAGCATGTTTTGCTCGCATTGTTCTCTCAATTTCAAATTAATCACGATCATAATACTCACCAACCTACTCTTTTTCTGCATCAGTGGTTGGAGCACAAAGGTGAATGGTCGTCATATTACAGGGCTGTCCACGAAGTTTAATGATATTGTTTGCTTGCTTTGTAGCCAAGTGCTGTTCTTGCTATAACCTTCCTAACTATGACAGCAATGCTGACCCTTCTTTGTTTTTCATGTCCTGAGTAATAAACTGTGTGATCCTCTGACTGAAATTGTGCAGTCTCAATCTGATTCAATTTGCTGATGCTTAAGATGTCAGTTGGTAGTGGTTTCATTTCATCTTCCACCAGGTCGAGCTTTCCTGTGTTGATGCTTCTTACATTTCATGTTCCTATCGTCTTTACAGCTTCAGATTTTCTTTTCCTGTATGGCAACATTAGCAACCGGAAAGTTTTAACCTAGTCATTTCATAAATACCATTTGTATTCTGATAGATCTTCAGCTCTTCCTCAATAACATGTTGAGTGCCACCTGACCTGAAGGACCCATCATGTGGCACTATATTGTCCATCATTTTATATTTTCTATCCATGTTTTCCTGATTTAAAATACAGGAATGGTTTACCATTGCCCTGGTTATCTATCTGCGGCATTTTCCTATAACACTGCTGGCTAATATAAGTGCCTGCTTGCTTTAGCTAGGCAGAAGGGTGGTCTTCACGCCTCAGGTGATCTTGCTGGGAAGATATACTCAGGACATACAACTTTCAACATTCTTGGCTCATTCCTCCCAGGAGTGCAGCCCAACCCCTGCCATGATGAGGCAACACAACAGGACTTGCAACGTGTATGTGTCTGTGTGTGTGTGTGAGAGAGAGAGATGGCCTTTAGGAAAGCTTTGGTTTCTCCCCCATGTGTTAGACCAGGATGAGAGAGGAGCCCTCTCCATGTCTTGGGAAATGGAATATGTACTTGTTGGACTCTGATGATATGCTGCTTGTATGTCAGTGTTTGCCTTGTTCTTAATACCAGAGGTTTTAATTATAATTTGGGTTTTCCTTTGGCTGTGCTGGTCTACATCGTCACCTGAATTGGGTGGCTGTATACATTTTATAAATATATAGAACAAAGAATAATAGGGTTAGAAGGGACTTTGAAGGTCTTCTAATGTAACCCCATCCCCGTGCTTGGGGAGCCTTATCCTTGGCCCATAGTCTATGTAGAGGTGGGGAACTACGGCCCCTTTATGACTTGTGGACTTCAACTCCCAGAATTCCTGAGCCAGCCATGCTGGCTCAAGAATTCTGGGAGATGAAGTCCACAGGTCATAAAAGGGCCATGGTTCCCCGCCCCTGGTATAGCATTATATTAGACAATAAGGTCAATTTTTTCTGAGGTTGCTAATAAACAGATTTTATCACTCCAAGTTTTATGATATTTATCAACTGTCCTTTTTCAGATGCTTATAGTCCTAGATAATGCTTATCAGTTTTATTGATACCTCTGTGTGTGTGTGTATGTATGTGTGTGTGTATATGTATGTGTGTGTATACACATATACATACTGGATTTCTTATCTCATTGTATTAAGCTAGGGGGATCAAGGACGGGAACAATACTAAATAATATTTTATAGACCATAATAGTTTAGGGATTTTTTGTCTAACTCTGTTAATGAGTATTAGAAGCTGCTGCATAACTTAATGTTTTTTCTCTACTTTCAGTCTTAATGAGAAATGACATTTATTAATTTTTAATTTCTTATTTTTTAATTGTAAATGCTTTCCTTTTTTCTTCCTTATCCTGGAAATGTTCAATAAAAGGACTAAATCTCCTTTAAGTTTAATCAAAAGCTGATTAGCACATTGCTAAGGAATGAAAATAGTATTATGTTGCAAAAAAGAAACATGTGGGTTTTTTTAATAGTATATAACATGGTGCTTATTCTGTGTTATCACAATTGTATTTTGCATTATACGGTGCATTTGACCTTATGAGTGATTTGTCCTTCTGGTTCATAGTGAGTCTTTTAGATTTATCTACCATTTTATCAAGTTACACTCCGTTAAATGATTTCTAGCCAATAAGCTATTACAGTAGATTATTACTCTGAAACCACAGTGTATTCTGGGACTAAGTGGTTGGACTGGTGGAAGGAAGTTATACACTTAGCAATGAGATTAGTTGAACATACTTTATTTATATTTCAGTGCTTTCCCAAATACTATTCTTTGTGTAACATTGTGTCTTGCTTTCATTAAGCCATAGATCTCACTCAACATAGTATGTTGTGTGAATTCAGTCTTTGTGTTTTATAAATCATGAACACTTGGCTTATAATATTGTATATATTGAATAAATTCAGTATATTGAATCTATTCCTTAATATTGGAATTCTGGTGATTTGATTTGATTTGTTTTGTTTTAAAGGGGCGTAATTTAAGCAACTGAATATTCTGTTTATGTTGTTGCAAGTTGCCTCATACTTAAAAGTATTGCTTCCAGCTTGCCTAATGATATTGGCATATTTACAGTTAAAACTATTTTTTTGAAATAGGCAAAATTAGAGATGTGAAAGCTTCTTTGGATATATAGGCTCTCAGATTAAACAATGTAACTTTTATTCTATTAGGTTTGCAATAGCAGCAACCCTTGGCTATATGCTAAGGAAAAGTTAATTATGTTTGTTCTGTAGATTCATGTCTACAATATTATGCAAATGGACATGCCTTGAACAAACCCAGGACTCTTTAGTGAGTCCATGAGCCTAGTTTGTTCGTTGCACTAAGTGGCTTCAAAATGGTGTTCTCATCATTATTAGGTGATTGGCTTTAATTTTTAGCCTGATGTTTACAACAGTGGCACATTCATGCTCCTTTAGTGAAGAATCAAAGTGATTTAGCCTGCAGCAATGCCCAAACAGAGATGTAAAATTCAAGGAAGTTTTAAAGTAAACAGGGGAAAAAAATCTTTGATTTAAAGGGTAAGAGTTACATATAGAGAGTGCTTCTCTATAAAGCAACAATAGTGTTATATTAATAAATGATGTTATATTAGTTATAATTCTCAGCAGTTTGGCTTGCTGACAAAAGAATATTTACAACATTGATTGGCATTGTTTTACAGTCAGTTAGGAAGATGTTGATTTGACCCTTTAAAAATAGTTTAAATTATTGCTGCAGGTGGAGCTGCATATACCAAGGGATGTAGTAACCCTTCACCTTTGCCAGGTCAGGAAGAACAGGCAGGTGCAAAAAGAGTCATGAAAAGAGGAATAAACAAGAAGTTAAGTATCTTGGATTTTGTCCTCCACTCTACCTGAATACATAGATTGTCTCTGGTTTGTTATGTAGAGCATATCTTTGCTGGATATATATATATATCTATATCTATGCAGGTCTTGGCGTATTTGGGACTTTTCCCGTGTAAGATTGCGAGTATCTTGGCGACGTTTCGACGTTGAGATACTCTCAATCTTACACGGGAAAAGACCCGAATACACCAAGACCTGCATACCTGTACTCGTGAAAATCTATGAAAACATCTATATCTATATCTATATATCTATCTAGCAATAAAGAACGTTACTGAACTCCGGGATAAATATAAAAACAAACTGTTTTATTACTAAGCTTTCGTCGGTCCTCTGCCAACGTCGTTAGAATAAAAGCCAAAGGTTTGGCTAGCCTGCTAATATCGCTGGTTGTTTCAACGATCTGCTCATGTAGCGGGTAATTGGTCCCTCCTCCCCTCGCCCCCTCCCAGTCAGTCATATTGCTAGTTTTTCGTAGCCGATCGTTTTGCGTTCTGCAAGTTTCTCCCATCTCCTGGCTTGTAGCAATGCTTCTCGCCCATAGTTGTCTCTGATAATCTTAAAAACTCGAATATACCCGAGACTCGCATTTTTAGGACAATTTCAGATATCGATAGATAGATAGATAGATAGATAGATAGATAGATAGATAGATAGATAGATAGATAGATAGATAGATAGATAGATATTAAGTCTAGTGGTAGAGATACATCCAAATTATAGGGATCATGTTTGAAACTGAATAGTGGCCAGTTAAAGCTTGTATTGCTTTGTTCAAGAGGGTATGCAATGTTATTAATTTCCCCAACCAAATTATATTGTGGGAAATTTAGATCCAGGGTGATTTTCAGAAGAGTTCTCTGAGCTAATGTAACCACAGGTGCCTCCCTTAGCACACAGAAAACTACCTGCCCTCTTAGACTGCAGCAATAAATGCCACCTGCAATAAATGAATAGCAGCAATAAATGCCACCAGCAGTAAATGCCACCTGCAACCAAAGTGCCAGCATAATTTATTTATTGTATCTAGAAAATAAATTGGTGAATAACAGCAACTCATGACTTTATTTGGAGGTGCGCCATCAACTCAGACAGAAAGAAGAGATAAGCTGACTTCTGGCTGACTTGAGAAAGGAATAGTTTACTTTCTGGTTAGTTGTCATTTGGTAACTGGTATTGACCACTATTTTTAGATGGCAATTATATTGCAAGAACATGAGGATATGTTCTCAAGTGTTCAAATGAGCTTCCTGTGTTCCTTCCTGAACAATTAGGGGTCTCTGAAAAGACCATAGCCGGCATCATACAACACGAAAGGCAAGGGCCACATATTGTGCTAGTTTCTGGTTTACTGAATAATCATTGACAGATTTCATGAAATCCAACCCAAATCGAACAAACCGTATTGTGATTTAGTACAGTGTTTGAATTTGTTTTATTATACTGTATATGCTTGTGGAATTATTTTATTTCAGGATAGACAGTGCCCACCTTCTAGAACCACAACCCCTTCCCCCAAGCTCTGTATGTTTCCCGGCAATCCTATTTAAAATGTCTTTGAAAATTGGTTTTGTCTCCAAGCCATGGATTTTATGTTAATTTGAATGTTTGTTCTTTCCTTCTTTTGGTTCTGGCTGTTTCTAATGTCCTGCACAGCCTATGGAGTTGGATGGCTTTCTAAATGTGATTAAACAAAAGAATAAATGTGCCATGTACTTGGTGGACGCAGTTGTAACTTTAGAAATCAACCCCATTAGAGCAGTTCAATTTTTATCTCTTAAGTTTTTAAAATATTTTTGAAATATTTGTAGTCCTCGTTGTATGACCAGAATTGAGCCCCAAATTTCCGTTGCTAAGCAGAACAGTTGTTAAGTGAGGTTTGGTCCATTTTACAATCTTTCTTGCCATAATTGTTCAGTGAATTGCTCCAGTTGTTCAGTGATTATGTCTTCCTCATTAACTTCGCTTGTAAGAAGATCGTAAAAGGTGATCACATGACCCTGGGGCACTGCAACCATCATAAATATGAGTCAGTCGCCAAGCGTCCAAATTTTGATCACGTGACCATGGGGATGCTGCAACAATTGTAAGTGTGAGAAGCTGTCATAAGTCACTTTTTTCAGTGCTGTTGTAATTATGAATGGTCACTAAATGAATGGTTGTAAGATGAGGACTACCTGTATGATGTGGAGGAGCTAAATAAGTTGAATTTATTACTGTGTTGAAATCTGACGTCTCAAAATACCCGCAGCCCATGTTTCTCTTAGAGCAGTGATGGCAAACCTTTTAGAGACTGAGTGCCCAAAAACTGGCCCTGCCCCCGCTTTACCCCCTGCCCTGCCTCTGCCCCGCCCCGCCCCCCCCATCCCCCACCCTGCCTGCCCGCAGGGCCACTCACCGCCTCCAGGGCCCACTACAGATTGCCCAGTCAGCCCAGCAACGCCATGGCAGCCACGCCATCTGCCTGCACCCGCAGCATCAACTGTGCACAATGGGGTGTGAGGGCAGAGTCTTGTCTACGCTGCCTGGCTGCCATGTCCTGCTCTGCATGGGCCATGCTCGGGGGCGACTCTCCTCCAGGGGGGCTGCTGGTGAGGAGGGGATCGTGGGGGGAGGCGAGGCTGGGGCAATGGCACGTGTGCCCACAGAGAGGGCTCTGAGTGCCGCCTCTGGCATGCATGCCATAGGTTCACCACCGTGTCTTAGAGCTACAATATCATTAAATGATTTTTCCATGATTGGCTTAGAAAGGACCTGTGTTTGTAGGAACCAAAGCTTTCTATCCTCCATAATATGCCACCTGGTGGAAACATATGCCAACCCCCAGTTTCCTTTCCATTTACACTTTAAAGGATTGCAGTCAAACAAAAGAGTACTTATCTCATCTTTCTGTTCTGCCTGAATCTGCTCAGTCTTAGTCTCTCTGCCTTCCTTCCCAGATTGTTAGGCTGGCTCACTTATTAGAAATAGAAGGAACACTTACCAAAATGGAAACAGAAAAGAACACTTATGGAATTAGGCCTCACATGGCCCTTCTCTTTGAGCTGACATTGTACATATTAGCTGAAAGCAATGAAATGTTGAAATTCATTGCGGCGAATGACATGAAGGAACAGGAAATTATGAAATTTAAAAAAATGTTGCTCATATTTAGTAGCTCAAGAATTTAGGAGAACAAATAAATAGTTTAGGAAATGATTACAGCAAAATCATTTTTTATTAGTTTTATTCATTTATAACATAAAATATGAAAATACAAAATCAAATAGTAGGGGTCAACAGTAGAAAAAGGGAAAACAAAAAAAGGTGTGAAGAAAGGGAGGGGAAGAAACAAAAAGCATTGACTTCTGACTCTCTGTTGCAGTAAAATCAGACATTAAAATCAAATTTCAACTTTTTACATTTCTATAGTAGTATGCATTAGCTATTTCTGTATTGGTAAATCAGTCTAATCAGTAAAACCCAAAATCATATCATTTTTTTTCCACAACAAAATTGCTTTTGATTTCCAGAGATACATAATTTGGCCCTAATATTAGCAGTTTTATTTAGATCTAGTCATATTTTATCAGAATTTTGGAATATGAAGAATTTAACCTTCATAATTAAGAAACTGTTACACCAGGAGTAGGCAACTATTTATCTGAGCTTGCTGTTGGAAAACCTTCATAAACCTACGAATACTAATAAGCTTAGTAGCCACAGTTATGGTCCTTTAGTTTCAAGCATATCAGATTCTTCTAGTCAATTTGCTGTGTAGTACCATCTACTTAGCAACAGCAGTAGCACTTAGTCTTATATACCACTTCACAGTGTTTTTACAGCCCTATCTAAGCAGTTTACAGAGTAAGCATCTTGCCCCCAACAATCTGGCTCCTCATTTTACCGACCTCAGAAGGATGGAAGGCTGAATCAACCTTGAGCCAGTCAGGATCAAACTTCTGGCAGTGAACAGAGTCAGCCCGCAATACTGCATACTAATCATTGCACCACCATGGCTCACTTCACTGTTTCTCTAGTGTTTCTGGGAAATATTCCTTCCATGACTCTAGAACAGGGGTAGGCAACCTTGGCTCTTTTATGACTCGTGGACTTCAACTCCCAGAATTCCTGAGCCCGCCATGCTGAGGGGAAAGGGAGAGGCTTCCAAGCTGAGCCATGCTGGCTCAGGAATTCTGGGAGTTGAAGTCCACGAGTCATAAAAGAGCCAAGATTGCCTACCCCTGCTCTAGAATATCACTCACTGTGGTGGTACCTTATATAAAGACTCTTTGCTGCTTATGATGATGTCATGTCTCAGATGGCAAGAGGGGCCTCATCTTGTACAAGGGAGCTCCCTCCCTCTTCTTTGCTTGCTGCCATATTCCTTTGTCTCCAGTGGTAAAAAGTTACTCCATTTGCTCTGCAGTCCAGTGAAAAGTCCATTTTGCTGACGATGCTGTTTATTGGGGAAGCTAATGATCGGATGTGTGGATATAGTGAAACTGTAACTAAACTATATGATCATTTTGGCTACTGAAGTGACTGGTCATCTGACAGCCATAGCACCACTAGATGGCACCACAAATTATTCTTAGACTTACAAATAACATCTTTGGCACCTGTGACATTGCACCACATTGCATTACCATGCCTAAAAAGATTGCTGTTCCTTTGCTTGACTTCTATTGCCTGATAAGTCTATGGCCCTTGAAGAACTTCAGTGGGACAAAACAGTTCAGCAAAATGTACCTAACATGTATTTTATGGGCAGTGGCCCAATAGATCTTGATGAGGAAAGCCTAGATTCAAATTTAACCACTAAATGCTTTGGGTGAAACAAGCATCAAATATTTTTCAGGGTCATAGTAAAGATAAGATTACAGTAATGTCATTGTTTTGCTTATGGTTAGGTAAGATACCTATGTGATAAAACTCTGTATTTACCCTGAAAAGGGAAGCTTGTGTGTAACTGGAGAAACGAGGCAATTATGGAAGCACAGCAGAGAAGATGATGCAGTTCTTGGTTCTATATTAGCCACTTTAAGGTGGTTTGTATTCAACCAACATCTATCATAGCAATAGCACTAAGACTTATATATCACTTCACAGTGCTTTACAGCCCTCTCCAAGCAGTTTACAGAGGCAGCATATTGCCCCCAACAATATGGGTCCTCGTTTTACCGACCTTGGAAGGATGGAAGGCTGAGTCAACCTTGAGCCGGTGAGGATTGAACTGCCAAACTGCTGGCAGCCAGCAGTCAGCAGAATTAGCCTGCAGTACTGCATTTTAACCACTGCGCCATCACAGCTCATCATGATTCTTAATGCAATTCTTTTCAAGAAATAACACTGCATATGTGAACAAAGCCAAGAATTATTGTAATGTTGAAAGACACTATTGCAAAGAAATTTACTACCCACTTTTTCAATAATTCCTTTTTGCTTTAGACTTTTTTGCCAGAAGTATGGTTTATACAGAGTTTATAAGGCATACACATATTTTATGAAGCCCACTTTATCATATCTTGGTGACAGAAATTAGGAAAACATTATAAAAGCTGTAAAAATATTAATATTCCATGTTGAATAAAACTTTAGGCATATCCTGACTTCCGGTTTGCCATCGTGGCCGCCACGGACATTGGAAGGCAAGCTCCGTCTTCTACATCTGATTTCGCACTGCTGGGGGACCCTGGAAAGGGTCAAAAGTCACCCTGTAGTGGTGACAAGCAAGGAGAGGACCCCCACTTGATCGCGGGAGAGCAGAGGCCCTTCCGCTCGATCCAGGGTAGCCCTCCAAATCAGCGGACGAAAGACCAGCCATAGAAATATGTCCTGTCACTAGGCTACAGACAGCTGAAGTCAAACTTACCACCAGGCACTTCTAAAGCAGCGCAGATGAGACTGGGTGCGATCTGAACCTCTCTTCAATCCTAACTATTTTTTCCACCTGTACAAGCTGCCCAAAGTATTTTCCCCCTGTGGAGAGAGGGAAGGGAAATTCTATCCCATCCTCTAAAACAGTGGCGACTGACTATCCAGGGGAGTTTAAAATGCTGAAAGAATAACCTGATTCTAACTGGATTTCTATCTTTCTAAAATTTGAGGACTAAAAGATTTCTTATTCTTATTGAAAATTTGGGTTTTTACTTACAAAAGAAGTAAAATTGGAAAAGGATTATAAAAAATTTGGACTTAAAAAAAATCTTAAATGGTATGGGTGACATCTTGTGGCTAAACCTGATATTACAACTTGTTGTTGTCTAAAAGAGACTTGGCTTGAAGCCCAGATTATAGATTAGATTTTTGCAACCATGGCAGATATCAGTTGTGAGAAGCCGAGCTATGTTCTATACTCAGTGACAAAATTATTTTCATTCTCTGATTGTAAAGCTTTTAATTTAACACACCACTAAGAGAACAGGGACAGATTCTCTTTATGTTGAAAGCAATTTATGAAACTATTCTTACAGCTTCTGATGAAATAAGAAGCTACAGAAAAGAACAAGATGTCAGTCTAGATATACGAACCCAAACTTTGATTACAACTAAAGAATCAACTACACAGAATATAATAGAAGAAGTGGAACAATCAAATACTATGATAGAAGATTCAACTGATCAACAAACACAGCTAACGGAAAACCCAGAAAAGGGACTGACAACACTGAAAATGGAAAAGATTTTCTATATAAACCAGAAGAAATCTGGGGATCAAGAAGAAGAACAGACTGAAGGGAAGATAAACATTTCAGGACAACTATGTCGAGATGGAAAAATAGAGAGACGATTTGTTAGCCCTTCCAAAAAAATGGCAACTGGATGGCCTCTTTTATCTCAAACAATATATATAATAACAGAGGGAGATCTATTTGATGACTTAAAAGCACGGATATGGAAGGCGAGTTGGCAAAGAAAGAAAGCTAGAATAAGGCTGAAGAAAATTGGGGTTTTGACTTATTAGTGAGGATTAAAATAGAATATACTCAAATAGACAAGATGTGTACTTTGAATACTAGATTTTGTTATGAACTGAGGTAAAGAAAACTTTGGTCATTTAAAACTTGGAAGTATAAATATTAAAAGTTAAATTTAATATTGATTTGTTTATAAAGGTTGAATGTAAAAGTAATTAAGATATATATAAGCTATAAATCTATTGATAAATGTAATAAACATGTTTTTACTTACCTGATATAGTAAGAACTGTACTAGCTTAAATATGAGATAGTAGACATTAAGAGAAAAAGAGAGGAAGTATTTGATGTTGAAACAAGAGAAATTTTGCTTACTAAATTTAAGACATTTGGAAATTAATAGAAAATAAGAATGTTATACTGTATTATTAATTAGATGATGTAAGATGGTGAGAAATAGAATATATTCAAATAGATGATGTGTATCCTGAATATTAGACTTTGTGATGAATTGTGATAAAGGGAACTTTGGTTACTTAAAACTTGGAAATTATAAATATTAAATGTTAAATTTAAATATTAATGGGAAACTAAAAAATGGGAAAAACTAATTAGGACATTGATTGTCTATAAAGACTGAATGTTAAAATAACCAGGATATGTATAAGCTGAGACAGTAAACACTAAGGGGAAAAGAGAGGAAATATTTAATGTGGTAGTTTGAGACTTGTACTAAAGATACTTGTATGTCATTGAATTATCGATTAACCCAGCCACCACGTTGCTTTTTAAAAACTTAAATATAAAATTAGAAAATCAATAAAACATTTTTAAAAAGCCTTAGGCATATCTTACTTTCCCCTGAATATTTCCATTGGTTAAATAGCAGTGTTTCATTATTGTTTCTAAATATACCCATTTCCATCTAAAATTCACCACATGCTAGTAGGAATAGAATTGTGTATTTTAATTTTAGTTCTTGAATCCACAGGCATTGCATTCATAACTTGAATTAAAAGGTGTTGCTGTTCACAAAAACCCATTGCTATTAGGAATTGAGTGTTGTGGTTAAAATGTAATATGAGATTTCTAGAGAACCAAGCTTATTTTGACCAGGGAATTAACCAGCTGTGTTTGTGTGATGCTTGCTTTATAATGGTAAGGGCCAGTGTCATATAAGCAGTAGAATCAGGGACACATACAGTACAGCTCAACAGACTCTCAGAGTGTGGTCCTCAGCAAATAAG